>NC_053023.1:293841508-293932503 GCF_003073215.2 Triticum urartu | reverse complement strand
AGGTGCGCATTCAGTTCCGACTGGTTTTTGAGTCGACTCATTCTGTGAAAATTGTCTTATCCTTGGATCTTGTATGCAGAGCTTTGCCAGAATTTTGAAGAGGAGACCAGTCGAGTGGAGCCGAGCTTGGACCCTGTTAACTCTCTTGTGAAGGACGAGGCCGCAATGAACGTGCTCCGTCTGGAGTCTCGTGTTGACGGCGTCGTGGATTACTTGGGTCGACTGAAGGTTGCCATGGCGCGGATCGACCCGACACTTTGGCCGGAATCTACGCTCCAGAATGATCTCGAGTCTCTGATGACTCGACTCAATGGAATCTCTGACCGAGTGCAGGAGTGGAAGAAGTCTTCAGCTCGGTGTGGCGCTGACGTGGCTCTGTCCCTGGTCCGCGTCCATTGTAAGGAGGTGCGGGAGGAGAAGCTGGCCGCCATCCAAGTCGCCAACACGAGGAAGCACAACTTCCAGGACTTCATGGAGACATTTATTGCTGCTGCTACCCGCATCGCAGATGGGATCGACTTGGATGAGTTCGTGGCCCCTGCCAGTCCTCCTCCTCCTGAGGAATGAAAAAACTTGCCTCGGAATGCCGAGTGTATTTTGTAAACCGTTAAACTCTGCCTTAAATTTGCCTCGGAATGCCGAGTGGAGGTGTAAAAGTTAAACTCTGCCGAGCTGTGGGCTCGAGTACTTCGATCCGAGGTCTCTCGGATATTTTAGGCTTTATTTAAACTTGATTTGTCGTTGAATCTCTTTGTGGATGACCCGTCGAGTGGGATTTGATCTTCACTCGAAATAACTTTGTGTCTGTGGTGCAGCTCCGAAGGAGAAGGTGGCGGTCGACCTGCCCCTCGTCCTTGGGAAATGAGAAGTGTTTCATACTTAGGTGAGTGCTGGACTGCAGCTAAGCCCCCGAGTGGGAGGTTTGCTCTCCACTCGGTAGGATTTTCAAACTTAGGCGAGTGCTGACTGCAGCTAAGTCTCTTCGTAGGAGAACTTAGGCGAGTGCTGGACTGCAGCCAAGCCCCTGAGTGGGAGGTTTGCTCTCCACTCGGTAGGATTTTTCAAACTTAGGCGAGCGCCGACCGCAGCTAAGTCTCTTCGTAAGAGAACTTAGACGAGTGCTGGACTGTAGCTAAGCCCCCGAGTGGGAGGTTTGCTCTCCACTCGGTAGGATTTTCAAACTTAGGTGAGTGCTGACTGCAGCTAAGTCTCTTCGTAGGAGAACTTAGGCGAGTGCTGGACTGCAGCTAAGCCCCCGAGTGGGAGGTTTGCTCTCCACTCGGTAGGATTTTTCAAACTTAGGCGAGTGCCGACCGCAGCTAAGTCTCTTCGTAGGAGAACTTAGACGAGTGCTGGACTACAGCTAAGCCCCCGAGTGGGAGGTTTGCTCTCCACTCGGTAGGATTTTTCAAACTTAGGCGAGTGCTGACCGCCGCTAAGTCTCTTCGTAGGAGAACTTAGGCGAGTGCTGGACTACAGCTAAGCCCCCGAGTGGGAGGTTTGCTCTCCACTCGGTAGGATTTTTCAAACTTAGGCGAGTGCTGACCGCAGCTAAGTCTCTTCAAAGGAGAACTTAGGCGAGTGCTGGACTGCAGCTAAGCCTCCGAGTGGGAGGTTTGCTCTCCACTCGGTAGGATTTTTTTTTGAACTTAGGCGAAACGGGTTCGCGGCTAAGTCACCCACTGGGGGTTCTCGTATGTAAACAGAAGTGACAGCAATCATTGGAACACTCTTGACTTTGATAAAAATGAACTGCGGAAGTTTCTCTTATTACATCTTTATGGGAAGGAACTTAAGTGTAAAAGGGGCGGAGTAGTTCCGCATTCCAGGCTCGCGGCTCGTCAATCTGGCGATCAACATTGTAGAGGTGATACGCTCTGTTGTGGAGGACTCTGGTGATGATGAAGGGGCCTTCCCAAGTAGGAGCAAGCTTGTGTGGTTTCTGTTGATCCACTCGGAGGACCAAATCTCCTTCTTGGAAGGCTCGACTCTTCACATGTCGGGCATGGAATCGACGCAAGTCTTGCTAATAAATGGTCGATCTGATCATGGCCATGTCTCTTTCTTCTTCCAGGAGGTCTACTGCATCTTGCCGAGCCTGTTCTGCTTCATCTTCGGTGTAAAGCTCGACTCGGGGAGCGTTGTGAAGGAGATCACTTGGCAGAACGGCTTCGGCTCCATAAACAAGAAAGAACGGGGTTCTTCCAGTCGACCGGTTAGGGGTGGTCCTTAATCCCCACAAAACTGACGGAAGCTCGTCGACCCAGGCACCTGCTGCGTGCTTGAGATCACGCATTAGCCGAGGCTTTAGTCCTTTGAGGATCAGACCATTTGCTCTTTCAGCTCGTCCATTCGACTGGGGATGGGCGACTGACGCATAGTCGACACGAGTGCCTTGAGAGGCGCAAAAGGCTCTGAACTGGTCTGAATCAAAGTTTGACCCATTGTCAGTGATGATGCTGTGAGGGACTCCATATCTGAATGTTAGTCCTCTGACGAAACTAATAGCAGTGCCAGCATCGAGGTTCTTGATGGGTTTAGCTTCAATCCACTTGGTAAACTTGTCGATTGCCACAAGCACATGGGTGAAACCGCTCCTGCCTGTTCTCAGAGGACCGACCATGTCTAGTCCCCAGACAGCGAAGGGCTAGACGAGTGGAATGGTCTTCAGGGCTGATGCGGGCTTGTGGGACATGTTGGAGTAGAACTGACACCCCTCACACTTGTCAACTATCTCCTTTGCCATCTCATTTGCTTTTGGCCAGTAAAATCCCGCTCGGTATGCTTTGGCCACAATGGTCCGGGAGGACGCATGGTGACCGCAGGTTCCCGAATGGATCTCATCAAGGATCATCTGACCTTCTTCCGGAGTTATGCACTTCTGACCGATTCCAGTCGCGCTTTCTCTGTACAACTGCCCCTTTATGACTGTGAAGGCCTTGGATCGGCAGACGATCTGTCGAGCCTCTTCCTCGTGCTCTGGGAGCTCTTTCCTTAGGATATACGCGATGTATGGTATCGTCCAGTCGGGAGTGATGGCCAAGACTTCCATGATCAGGTCGACCACAGCAGGAACTTCGACTTCAGTCGGATCTGTGGCACTTTTCGGTTGTGGGGCTTCTTCTGTGAAAGGATCCTCCTGGACTGACGGCGAGCGGATGTGCTCCAAAAACACATTGCTGGGAATGGCTTCTCTCTTGGAGCCTATCTTTGCCAGATCATCGGCTGCTTGATTTTTGAGTCGGGGGATGTGATGAAGCTCTAACCCCTCGAATTTCTTTTCTAGCTTTCTTACTGCGTTGCAATAACCGGTCATAGCCGGACTTCTGACGTCCCACTCCTTCATCACCTGATTAACCACCAAATCTGAGTCGCCGTAGACCATGAGGCGACGGACGCCGAGTGAAATGGCCATGCGCAACCCATACAGAAGTGCTTCATACTCTGCTTCATTGTTGGAGGAATCGAAGTGAATCTGGAGGACGTATCTAAGCTTTTCTCCTCGGGGCGAGACTAGAACTACCCCAGCACTGGAACCATTTAGCATCTTAGATCCATCGAAGAACATGGTCTAGTGCTCCGAGTGAACTTGAGTCGGAAGCTGCTGTTCAATCCACTCGGCGACGAAATCTGCGATTGCTTGGGACTTAATAGCCTTCTTTGCTTCAAACCTGATATCTAAGGGAAGGAGTTCAGTTGCCCACTTGGCCACTCGACCAGTTGCATCTCTGTTATGCAGTATCTCTGACAGTGGGGCGTCGCTGACGACTGTAATGGAGTGGTCAGAGAAGTAATGTGCAACCTTCTTCGTGGTCATGTAAATCCCATATACAAGCTTCTGGTAGTGAGGGTATCTTTGTTTTGAAGGGGTCAAAACTTCAGACAGATAATAGACTGGGCGCTGAACTCTGAAGGCCTTTCCTTCTTCTTCCCGCTCGACCGTGAGTACTGTACTGACAACTTGTCCCGTGGCTGCAATGTACAGCAGCAGAGGCTCTTTGCTGATTGGGGCAGCAAGCACCGGCTGGGTGGAGAGCAGAGCTTTGAGTTCTGCAAACGCTGCGTCAGCTTCTGGAGTCCACTCGAACTTGTCAGACTTCTTCATCAGTCGGTAGAGAGGCAACGCCTTTTCACCGAGGCGAGAAATGAATCGACTTAAAGCGGCCAAGCAGCCTGTAAGCTTTTGGACATCGTGCACGCGTACAGGACGCTTCATCCGGAGTATGGTGCCAATTTTCTTAGGATTGGCGTCGATCCCTCGTTCGGAAACGAGAAAACCGAGTAACTTTCCGCCTGGAACTCCGAATGTGCATTTTGATGGATTGAGCTTGATATCATACCTCCTGAGGTTGGCAAAGGTTTCGGCAAGGTCAGCTCGCAGGTCGGAACCTTTGCGTGACTTGACCACAATATCATCCATGTATGCCTCCACATTCTGACTGATTTGAGTGAGTAAACACTTCTGAATCATTCTCATGAACGTGGCTCCGGCGTTCTTGAGGCCGAACGGCATAGTGACATAACAGAAGCATCCGAATGGGGTGATGAAAGCTGTTTTTGATTTCGTCGGGTCCATACAGACGGATCTGATGGTACCCGGAATAAGCATCTAGAAAAGAGAATCTCTCGCACCCCGCAGTCGAGTCGACTATTTGGTCGATGCGAGGGAGAGGAAAATGATCTTTTGGGCAGGCCCGATTGATATGTTTGAAATCAATGCACATGCGAAGAGACTTGTCCTTCTTGGGGACCATGACGACATTGGCGAGCCACTCGGAGTGGTAAATTTCTCGGATGAACTCTGCTGCTAAGAGCCGAGCCACCTGCTCGCCAATGGCTTGCTTCTTCTGGACGACGGACCGTCGAAGATGTTCCTTCACAGGCTTGAATTTTGGGTCGACCCGTAGACGGTGCTCAGCCAGCCCCCTGGGAACTCCAGGCATGTCGGAGGGTTTCCATGCGAAGATGTCCCAGTTCTCACGGAGGAGCTGGACGAGCGCTTCTTCCTATTTGGAGTCAAGCGTCGTTGAGATGTGAGTCGGGGCAGCATCGGGGTCGGTCGGGTGAATGTCGATTGTTTTTGTTTCGGACGACTGAAAAGCTGATTCTGAAGCAGGCTTCTTGGCTCATAGCAACTCGCTTGGGTCGGCAGTCTTTTGGTACTCTTGCAGCTCGACCACTGCCATCTGAGCATCTGCAATCTTTGAGCCCTTCTGAAAGCACTCTTCTGCCTTCTTCCGATTGCCTGTGACAGTGATCACACCTTTGGGGCCAGGCATCTTCAGTTTGAGGTACACGTAACATGGCTGGGCCATGAAGCGTGCGTAAGCTGGCCTGCCCAAAATGGCGTGATAAGCACTTTGGAAGTCCACGACCTCGAATGTCAACTTTTCCTTGCGGTAATTCTTTGAATCACCGAAAACCACATCAAGAGCGATCTAGCCGAGTGATTGGGCTTTCTTCCCAGGAATGACTCCATGGAAACTCATGTTACTGGTGCTGAGTCTGGACATCGGGATGCCCATTCCTTTCAATGTTTCAGCATACAGTATGTTCAGACCACTGCCTCCATCCATCAGGACTTTAGTCAGTCGAGTACCTTCAACAATTGGGTCGACCACCAAAGCTTGCCTCCCAGGGGTGGCAATGTGCGTCGGGTAATCAGACTGGTCGAATGTGATGGCAGTCTGAGACCACTTCAGGTAACTGGGTGTTGCCGGGGAAACCATGTTCACCTCTCGGTTAATGACTTTCAGTCGACTTTTGCTTTCGACATCGGCAAAAATCATCAGGGTGGAATTGACTTGGGGGTATCCATCGTCACTGTCTTCCTTGTCCTCGACTCTGTCCGACTCTTTTTCCTTATCCTTGGACTGTTTTCCTTGGAACTGCTGGATCAGGAGCCGGCACTGTCGAGTGGTATGCTTTGGGTAAATAAAATTACCCTCTTCATCCTTCTTGGTGTGGATGTGACACGGCAGATCCAAAACATCATTTCCATCTTGATCCTTGACTTTTTTGGGCTTCCAGGTGCCCTTGGGTTTTCCCTTGAAGTTTCCTTGGGCTACGGCCAGGGCCTCTCCAGGAGCGGCTGGCTCGGCCTTCCGCTTCTGCTTCCGACTGGAATTGCCTCCAATTTCCTGGGCGATTGCTTTCTGCTTGCCACTCCGGAGTCGATCTTCGTCTTCTCCGTTAGCATACTTGGTGGCAATCTCCATCATCCGATTCAGAGACATCTCTCCAGTTCGACCGAACTTCAGATTCAACTCTCTGTATTTAACACCTTCCTTGAAGGCACAAACCGCTTGATGGTCCGGCACGTTCTCAACCGAGTGATGCAGCGTGATCCACCTCTGGATGTATTCCCTCATAGTTTCATTCAGCTTCTGCACGCAAGACCGCAGCTCGGTTAGGCCTGCAGGTCGCTTGCATGTTCCTTCAAAGGTTGTGATAAACACTCGGGAGAGGTCCTCCCAAGTGTAAATGCTGCCGGGTGCCAACTGATTTAACCATGCTCTGGCCGAGCCCTCTAACATGAGAGGCAAATGCTTCATGGCCACCTCGTCATTGCCACCGCCAATCTGTACAGCCACTCGGTAATCTTCGAGCCAGGTGTCAGGCTTAGATTCACCGGTGAACTTGCCGATTCCAGTCGCCAACCTGAAATTGGGAGGTATCACTGCGGCTCTGATGGCTCGACTGAAACACTCTGGCCCTGAAGCACGTACTCTGCTACTGGCAGGCGCATCTCTGTTGTGGCCTTCTCGATGAGCTCTGTTCCTGTCAACCAAACCTTGAACGAGGATGGATCTCGCATCAAAGCCTGGGTCTCCGGGGTCGACTGGAATCCTCTGCCCAACACTATGAGGGCGTCTGTCATCTTGCCGTCGAGGCGCATATGACCCACTCCTCGGGGGAGGGGTTGGCACTCGACGTTGATCATCACGGTCGAATCGGTGATCATACTGCTCATTCCTCCTGTACTGATCATGCTGGCCACCACGTCCCTCACGCCTCGGGGGCTATCTCGGGCTGTGAGCTGACTCGACTGTATCTGTTGCGACAGACCGACTGTGGATCCTATTCCGCGACTATGAGACAGCGGAATTCTGGTCTCCCGCCGCCCGGAGCAGCGCTCTGATCTGCAACAAGCCCCTGCCCACCTCCGACTGGGAGGGCTGGATTGATTCTGCTATACGGGCCGCAACGGCCAAATTCTGAACTGGGGTTCGGTATACCTGCGTCGGCGGGAAGAGCTGGCGTCGACTAGACTCGGGAGCCCGCTGACGCGCTTGCTCGTCGAGTGCTCGCTGAAGATTCTCTAGTCGAGTGCGCTCGGCCAAGTTGGCCAAACGCGCGTCCTCCAAGGCCCGGGCCTCGGGGGTCTCTCCGACGATAGGAGTGCGGAGCGCGTCCATGTTCCGGCGGCGAAGCTCCTCTCGCTGCAATGACGTGAGAGGTTCGGGGAGATACTCGTCATGGGGATGCGACGGATCGCCCCCACCCGCGCCTCCATCAGTGCGAGGGAAACCAGGGGGACTGTGTGTTCCATCGACCGCCAGAACCTCAGCCGCTGGATCGCTGCTGTCGCACTCGGTTGCGGTCTCCACGGAGCCACTCGACAGGTCGAACAGGCCGTAGAGGGATTCGACGGGCTCGATGGCCGCGTCTTGCGGGGCTGCCGATTGGCGGGCCACGGCGTGCCTCACCCACCGCTGAAGTCTTGACCGACCGGAGCGCTTGCGCTGGTGGGAAACAGGGCGGGGAGACGATACGGGGGCCGACCCATATTGGGTCGACGGTTGCCGCAGGAGGACGCCACGAACGCATGCGCGGAAATGTGTCGCACCGCGAGCGGGAAGCGCGTCGATGTCGAGTGGTGCCTCCTGAAGCCAGGCGGAGTCGTCGACGATGAAGGTGAGCGCGCCGAGACGGATCTCGCGGTCCTCCACCAAAACTCCGCAAGAAAACATGATCAAAGGGATCGAGAAAAATCACAACTTTTCCAACTAAGCGCTAAGATTCCTGCCCCACGGTGGGCGCCAACTGTCGTGGTTCTAACTCTGACAGTGATGTAAGGGGGGTGAGTATGGAGAGGCTAGATCCTAGTTATTGAGAAGTTGTTACACGCGAGGTTTACGAGTTCAGGCCCTTCTCGGAGGAAGTAATAGCCCTACGTCTCGGAGCCCGGAGGCGGTCGACTGATTTTTTTGACATTTTTATCATTTTTTTTATTTTTTTTAACTGAAAAGGCAGTCCACGGGGGCGGGGGTGCATTCGGTGGAAGCCGGGCAAACTAGTAATGGCGCACCATGGGGTGGTGCGCCTTTAGTAGTTAAACTAGTAATGGCGGACCACACCCACAATGCGCCATTACTAGTTTAAAAAAAATATAAAAAACTTGAATTTTTTTTGAATTTTTTTGAAAAAACTTAGTAATGGCGCACCAGTGGACAGTGCGTCATTACTAGTTAAAAAACTAGTAATGGCGTACTGTCCACTGGTGCGCCATTACTAACAATTTTTTTACTTTTTTTTCAAAACTTCTAATGGCGCACCGTGGGTGTGGTGCGCCATTACTATGTCAACTAGTAATGGCGCACCACACCCACGGTGCGCCATTAGTAACAAATTTTTTCTTCAAAACCTGTAAAGGCGCACCACACCCACGGTGCGCCATTAGTAACAAATTTTTTTCTTCAAAACTTGTAATGGCGCACCACACACCAGGTGCGCCATTAGTAATATATTACTAACGGCGTACCTGTATGTGGTGCGCCATTGCTATATTTTAATGGCGCACCTTTCCATAGATGTAACTTTTCAAGTAGATGATTTTTCATATATAAAACTTTTTAATCCGAATTCGTATGCAAAAGGTATGCCCATTTTACAAATTTCCAGAGAGATTTTGCAAATAAAGTCAAAATTTATATTTATAAATTTTCCCAACAACTAGACCACATATCACATGGCAAACTTATTTTCTTTTATTTTTTTGACATTTTTATCTTTTCTTTATTATTTTTAAAACTGAAAAGGCGGACCACGGGGGAGGGGGTGCATTCGGTGGAAGCCGGGCAAACTAGTAATGGCGCACTGTGGGTGTGGTGCGCCATTACTAGTTTAACTACTAATGGTGCACCACCCCACGGTACGCCATTACTAGTTTTAAAAAAAATTATAAAAAATTTGAATTTTTTCTGAATTTTTTTTGAAAAAAACTTAGTAATGGCGCACCAGTGGACAGCGCGCCATTACTAGTTAAAAAACTAGTAATGGGACACTGTCCACTGGTGTGCCATTACTAACAATTTTTTTTTATTTTTTTACTTTTTTTTCAAAACTTCTAATGGCGCACCGTGGGTGTGGTGCGCCATTACTATGTCAACTAGTAATGGCGCACCACACCCACGGTGCGCCATTAGTAACAAATTTTGTTTTTCAAAACTTCTAATGGCGCACCGCACACCAGGTGCGCCATTAGTAATATATTACTAATGGCGTACCTGTATGTGGTGCGCCATTGCTATATTCTAATGGCGCACCTTCCCATAGATGTAACTTTTCGAGTAGATGATTTTTCATATATAAAACTTTTTAATCCGAGTTCGTATGCAAAAGTTATGCCCATTTTACAAATTTCCAGAGAGATTTTGCAAATAAAGTCGAAATTTATATTTGTAAATTTTCCCAACAACTAGACCACATATCACATGGCAAACTTATTTTCTTTTATTTTTTTGACATTTTTATCATTTTTTTATTTTTAAACTGAAAAGGCGGTCCACGGGGGGGGTGCATTCGGTGGAAGCCGGGCAAACTAGTAATGGCGCACCGTGGGGTGGTGCGCCATTAGTAGTTAAACTAGTAATGGCGCACCACACCCACAGTGCGCCATTACTAGTTTTGAAAAAAAAATATAAAAAATTTGATTTTTTTGAATTTTTTTGAAAAAAACTTAGTAATGGCGCACCAGTGGACAGTGCGCCATTGTAAAAACTAGTAATGGCGCACTGTCCACTGGTGCGCCATTACTAAGAATTTTTTTTATTTTTTACTTTTTTTCAAAACTTCTAATGGCGCACCGTGGGTGTGGTGCGCCATTACTATGTCAACTAGTAATGGCGCACCACACCCACGGTGCGCCATTAGTAACAAATTTTGTTTTTTTTCAAAACTTCTAATGGCGACCGCACACCAGGTGCGCCATTAGTAATATATTACTAATGGCGTACCTGTATGTGATGCGCCATTGCTATATTCTAATGGCGCACCTTCCCATAGAATGTAACTTTTCGAGTAGATGATTTTTCATATATAAAACTTTTTAATCCGAGTTCGTGTGCAAAAGTTATGCCCATTTTACAAATTTCTAGAGAGATTTTGCAAATAAAGTCGAAATTTATATTTGTAAATTTTCCCAACAACTAGACCACGTATCACATGGCAAACTTATTTTCTTTTATTTTTTTGACATTTTTATCATTTTTTATTTTTTTGAAAAAACTGAAAAGGCGGTCCAGGGGGTGCATTCGGTGCAAGCCGGGCAAACTAGTAATGGCGCACCGTGGGGTGGTGCGCCATTAGTAGTTAAACTAGTAATGCCGCACCATACCCACAGTGCGCCATTACTAGTTTTGAAAAAAATATAAAAAAAATTGTAATTATTTTTGAAAAAAACTTAGTAGTGGCGCAGCAGTGGACAGTGCGCCATTACTGGACAGTGCGCCATTACTAGTTTTTAACTAGTAATGGCGCACTGTCCACTGGTGCGCCATTACTAACAAATTTTTTTTTTTTTTACTTTTTTTCAAAACTTCTAATGGCGTGCACCGTGGGTGTGGTGCGCCATTACTATGTCAACTAGTAATGGCGCACCACACCCACGGTGCGCCATTAGTAACAAATTTTTTTTTCAAAACTTCTAATGGCGCACCGCACACCAGGTGCGCCATTAGTAATATATTACTAATGGCGTACCTGTATGTGGTGCGCCATTGCTATATTCTGATGGCGCACCTTCCCATAGATGTAACTTTTCGAGTAGATGATTTTTCATATATAAAACTTTTTAATCCGATTCGTATGCAAAAGTTATGCCCATTTTACAAATTTCCAGAGAGATTTTGCAAATAAAGTCAAAATTTATATTTTTAATTTTCCCCAACAACTAGACCACATATCACATGGCTAACTTATTTTCTATTATTTTTTGACATTTTTATCATTTTTTTTATTTTTTTAAACTAAAAAGGCGGTCCAGGGGGGTGCATTCGGTGGAAGCCGGGCAAACTAGTAATGGCGCACCGTGGGGTGGTGCGCCATTAGTAGTTAAACTAGTAATGGCGCACCACACCCACAGTGCGCCATTACTAGTTTTGAAAAAAAAATATAAAATTTTTTGAATTTTTTTGGAAAAAACTTAGTAATGGCGCACGAGTGGACAGTGCGCCATTAGTAGTTCAAAACTAGTAATGGCGCAGTGTCCACTGTTGTGCCATTACTAACAAATTTTTTTTATTTTTTTTTACCTTTTTTTTCAAAACTTCTAATGGCGCATAGTGGGTGTGGTGCGCCATTACTATGTCAACTAGTAATGGCGCACCACACCCACGGTGCGCCATTAGTAACAAATTTTGTTTTTTTTTCAAAACTTCTAATGGCGCACCGCACACCAGGTGCACCATTAGTAATATATTACTAATGGCGTACCTGTATGTGATGCGCCGTTACTATATTCTAATGGCGCACCTTCCCATAGATGTATCTTTTCGAGTAGATGATTTTTCATATATAAAACTTTTTAATCCGAGTTCGTATGCAAAAGTTATGCCCATTTTACAAATTTCCAGAGAGATTTTGCAAATAAAGTCGAAATTTATATTTGTAAATTTTCCCAACAACTAGACCACATATCACATGGCAAACTTATTTTCTTTTATTTTTTTGACATTTTTATCAATTTTTATATTTTTTTAAAACTGAAAAGGCGGTCCATGGGGGGGGGTGCATTCTGTAGAAGCCGGGC
The DNA here is from genome assembly GCF_003073215.2 of Triticum urartu. NCBI lineage: Eukaryota > Viridiplantae > Streptophyta > Magnoliopsida > Poales > Poaceae > Triticum > Triticum urartu. The sequence continues at coordinate 293,920,472 of NC_053023.1, read as the reverse complement.
AAACAAGTAATGGCGCACCGTGGGGTGGTGCGCCATTAGTAGTTAAACTAGTAATGGCGCGCACCACACCCACAGTGCGCCATTACTAGTTTTGACAAGAAAATATAAAAAAATTTCCAATTTTTTTGATTCTTTTTTGAAAAAAACTTAGTAATGGCGCACTAGTGGACAGTGCGCAAATGGCGCACTGTCCACGGTGCGCCATTACTAACAACTTTTTTTTTTATTTTTTTTTCAAAACTTCTAATGGCGCACCGTGGGTGTGGTGCGCCATTACTATGTCAACTAGTAATGGCGCACCACACCCACGGTGCGCCATTAGTAACAAATTTTGTTTTTATTTTTTTTCCAAAACTTCTAATGGCGCACCGCACACCAGGTGCGCCATTATTAATATATTACTAATGGCATACCTGTATGTGGTGCGCCATTGCTATATTCTAAAGGCGCACCTTCCCATAGATGTAACTTTTCGAGTAGATGGTTTTTCATATATAAAACTTTTTAATCCGAGTTCGTATGCATAAGTTATGCCCATTTTACAAATTTCTAGAGAGATTTTGCAAATAAAGTCGAAATTTATATTTGTAAATTTTCCCAACAACAGACCACATATCACATGGCAAACTTATTTTCTTTTATTTTTTGACATTTTTATCATTTTTTTAATTTTTTTAAACTGAAAAGGCGGTCCAGGGGGGTGCATTCGGTGGAAGCCGGGCAAACTAGTAATGGCGCACCGTGGGGTGGTGCGCCATTAGTAGTTAAACTAGTAATGGCGCACCACACCCACAGTGCGCCATTACTAGTTTTGAAAAAAAAATATAAAATAATTTGAAATTTTTTTAATTGTTTTTGAAAAAACTTAGTAATGGTGCACTAGTGGACAGTGCGCCATTACTAGCCAGTGAAAAACTAGTAATGGCGCACTGTCCACTGGTGCGCCATTACTAACAATTTTTTTTTACTTTTTTTTTCAAAACTTCTAATGGCGCACCGTGGGTGTGGTGCGCCATTACTATGTCAACTAGTAATGGCGCACCACACCCACGGTGCGCCATTAGTAACAAATTTTGTTTTTTTTTTAACTTCTAATGATGCACCGCACACCAGGTGCGCCATTAGTAATATATTACTAATGGCGTACCTGTATGTGGTGCGCCATTGCTATATTCTAATGGCGCACCTTCCCATTGATGTAACTTTTCGAGTAGATGATTTTTCATATATGAAACTTTTTAATCCGAGTTCGTATGCAAAAGTTATGCCCATTTTACAAATTTCCATAGAGATTTTGCAAATAAAGTCGAAATTTACATTAGTAAATTTTCCCAATAACTAGACCACATATCACATGGCAAACTTATTTTTTTTTTATTTTTTTGACATTTTTTTTATTTTTTTTTTCATTTTTTTAAAACTGAAAAGGCGGTCCATGGGGGGGTGCATTCGGTGGAAGCCGGGCAAACTAGTAATGGCGCACCATGGGATGGTGCGCCATTAGTAGTTAAACTAGTAATGGCGCACCACACCCACAGTGCGCCATTACTAGTTTTGAAAAAAATATATAAAAAAATTGAAATTTTTTTGAATTTTTTTTGAAAAAAACTTAGTAATGGCGCACCAGTGGACAGTGCGCCATTACTAGTTAAAAACTAGTAATGGCGCACTGTCCACTGGTGCGCCATTACTAACAAAAAAATTATTTTTTTTTACTTTTTTTTCAAAACTTCTAATGGCGCACCGTGGGTGTGGTGCGCCATTACTATGTCAACTAGTAATGGCGCACCACACCCACGGTGCGCCATTAGTAACAAATTTTGTTTATTTTCAAAACTTCTAATGGCGCAGCGCACACCAGGTGCGCCATTAGTAATATATTACTAATAGCGTACCTGTATGTGGTGCGCCATTGCTATATTCTAATGACGCACCACACTTTGCCTGTATCGCTGTACTTACATTTATAGCTACTTGGTTATGTAGCATCACTCTTCATCTTATCTTAAATATTCTCCATTTTTTCTTATATTATCACATCTATATTTACTCTTAACAAAATGTAGAATAAAGTCAATGCTTATGAAGAAGATTATGTGGTAAACTTCCTGAATTGCCCCCCATCAGCATGGACAAGGGCTTTATAGAGCCTGTCTTCACCAATAATGTAAGTTTGTCCTTCTCAAGACTTCAAACTTTATTGTGTATATTTGGTTAGGCATGACTATAACAGCTGTTTATTTTTGGTGTTTGCATCAAATTGCATGTTTAAAGTTTATTATGTAGTTCATAAACAAAAGTTTGTCCTTCTCAATTTAAGTTGTCAGTTGTACAACCAAGTTCCTTCTTCATACCATGTAAATTACACTATATAGAGCAAGTGATCTTCTTTTGCACTCCATGAATGCTTCTGTTCTTGATCCGTAATCCAGTGGTGTTGTGAACCTACCCACTACAACACAATGTCATATTCTGCAATGTCTTAACTATGAACAATGTCATATCATTCTACTATTATTGAAACCATCTCTTTATTTGGCAATCTGAAATGGGATAAATTGACAGCACACTAACCATTGATACTTATGAGTTCTTGATCTGGAATACAGTGGTGTCGTGAAGCTGCCAACTACTTCACAATGTCATTTCCTGCCATGTCTTGACCTGAACAATACCATATTGTGTTAATGCTATTTTAAACTGTGTCACTTTATTCATCAGTAAGAAATGTGATGAATAGTCAGCACTCATACTTATATGTGCAAAACTATCATCTGTCTGCTTGTTTATCTTTCAGAGTGAGGAGGATATATGTGTCAAACAAGTGCAGTCTCATCAGCTTGCTCAGCTGCTTGTGCTGCAGCTCCCGAGCAGGGTTAACCTTTCTTCAACTCTATTGAAGTGCTGACGGTTTTGTATATTATTTTGTCAGCGTGTTTATTTGCACTGGTGGCGATCTTTGATGCCCAGTGTATGTAATCTACTGTCTGCTTGTGCTTTATTATCATAGTGGCGAACTTTGATGCTCATTGGATGTAATATGCCGTAATTTCTTTATTGTATAGTCTAGGTTTTTTCTTATTCACAATGCCGGAGTTATTTTACTGTATATATATCCTGTCTTCGCAGTAAACCAGCCAGACCGTAAAATTACGGTACATAATCGGGCCGTCATGCAAATTACTATGTATGATCCGCATCATGGGCCCAGTCATCTTGGTCCGTTAACAAGCCTAAATGTGGCAGGCTGAAAAGTAGGTTGGGCTTTTAGGAGGCTAAAAAGTAGGTTGGTCCTGAAATGTGCCGAACAACTCATGGGCCGGCAGCTGGCCGAAATAGACCCCGGCCCATGATTGTGCCGATCACATCACGGGCCCTTAGCAGGAAAAAATTATCTCTGTCCTTGTTTGGCCCAATCAGATTATCGGCTGTGAGCAGGCCGGATGCAAACCGGGCCATAGTTAGGCCCAACTATATGATGGGCTTTTAATAGGCCCAAAAAAATATAGGGTCAAAATGTTAAATGGGCCTTTAACAGACCAAAACTAATATCAGGCTAAATTACTAAATGGGCCTTTAGCAAGTGGGCCCAAAAGTATAGCATCCAGTTGACGGGCCGAATCTGATATGGGCTATAATTTCGACCAAAGCCTCTTAAAGGGCCGGATCTTATCTGGGCCGTAATTTCGCCCAGAACGTGGTATGCTTTTAACAGGCCGGATCTCATATGGGCCTTTATTAGGCCCGGAACGTGGCAGGCTGTTAATGGACCGGATCAAATTTGGGCCGACATTTGGCCCAAAACATGGCAGCCTGTGAATGGGTCGACCCACTAGTGTCCTCAAAATCTTGTGGTCCTTTGGCTGGGTCGGCACATTATGGTTGGGAAAATCTTGTGGGCCTTTAGCTGGGCCGGCCCATTATGGTCCGCAAAATCTTGTGGGCCTTTAGCTGGGCTGGCCCATTTAACCTATATGTGCCTCTGTTGGGCCCTGCCACATGTCGATGTATCATAGGCATGTCTCCTCCAATGGACGGGCGACATCTGGCCCACCGAGGAGCAGACACGTGTTTCCTCCGGCCAATGAGAATTTTAAACGTGGAAAATCACCATCGGTCTAGGCTGTTAACGGGTTATCGGATCCAAAACTGGACCCGATAGCTTAACGGCGAGCCGTTACGGTGGATGCCACGTGTCGGTCACCCTTGATGAAAGAACTTCTATGACGCGCGATTTATCGTCATGGAAGTGGACACTGCCGTGATGATAATTTTGGTAATGTCATGCAACACTTCTACGACAGCACATGTATGACTATCTTGATTCTGTCATAAAATCGTCATGGATGTACATGCATGACAGAAAACGTGACGTACTATGACAACCACATATCATCATGGAAGTGTTTTTTTTGTAGTGACCACTACTAGCATGACTTGATGCATAGTCTTAAGCATATCCAAATGAAATATAAAATAAACTAGATATGATGCTAAGCATGGATATGATCATCAAATGAGTTACACCATTTGCTATCAATACAATACAACTCATAACTATAACATAATTGGTCGATAATAACTAACCTAAGGATCAAGCACGGTATTAGGACACAGCACTAGCAGGCTAGTCATGATAAATAAGCATCTTGAGAAAGCATACTAAGCATGAGTGAACAATTAGATCATTGCAACAATCAATTCAAACTAAATTATATGAGCACGAATAGCATGATGACATGCATTTCTATCTACTATGTCCTACTTTTGCAAAGATATAAGATACATAACTAGGTATTGTACAAGACACGAATTGTTACACCCGATGTATTTTACTTATACAATCACACAACATCATGACATGATATCGGTAAAAAGTAATCATAATAATTAGAAACATATGATATTAATACACCGCTAATGTGTATCTCTAGCAAATGATGGCTAACCATATGCATGAACTTACAGTACAAAATAACAATTCTATAACACATGGTATGAAAGTGCTTTATATCGACTAGAGGGGGTGAATAGGCAATTTTTATGAATTCTTCACTGAGGAATTTGCAGGTGAGGAAATTCCTTAGCGAAGAACTACTAGCAGCAGAATAAGTACTCAAAAGTAAACATAAGAGAACACAAGCATAGTCATCATGATGAAATGAAGACAGGCACAGAGTACAAAAAGCGTAAGCACGGGATAACACAGGATGAAGACAAACCGACTGAAGAAATTGAACTGAGGAAATTGAGAAAATCTTCAGTCAAAGTCTTCAAACACAGATATGAGGAAATGAAAGAGTTGAGGAAATAGAACTAGTGAGCCCGGTGAAGACAATGATTTGGTACACCAGTTCCAACTGCTGTCTCAGTTGTACATCTGGTTGGAGCAGCTAGGTATTTAAACCTGAGGACACACAGTCCTCACCGTATTCTCCTTGAGCGAAGGTCACATAGACCTCGCCCAATCACTCGTGGTAAGTCTTCACGTGACTTCCGAACCTTGACAAACTTGGTCACTCGGCGATCCACAATTCCTCTTTAGTGATGCTCAATCACTTGGGGTTTGTAGGTGTTTGGGTTTGGGTTTTCCTCACTTGATGATTTTTGCTCAAAGTCCTCGGAGGATGGGATGCTCTCAAATGACAAGTGTCAGTTTCTCTCGGAGCAGCCAACCAGCCAGTGGTTGTAGGAGGCGGCTATTTATAGCCTAGGGAGCAGCCCGATATGATAAGACATAAATGCCCTTCAATGATATGACCGTTAGGTGGGTAGATATTCTGGGACAGCTGGCGCATAGCACAACAATGGTCGGAATTGTGAGAATCAAATTCCTCAGGGCTATCATGTTCCTCACTATGTAGGCAATCCGCTCTGGCGAATTCCTAACTCCTCAGTCAGAACAAGTTCCTCAGAGACCAGAAGAACTTCGTCTCTGTCACTAAAGAATATGACTGAACTGTATGAGATTTCCAATGGCTTCACTCGAAGGGATTGGTAGGTGTCGGATTTTGAGTTGAGCATCACATGGAATTTTTTCCTTAGTATTTCCTCGACCCCCTTTTAACAGTACAATGTTTCCTAAGACTCAAGAAAGAGAAAATAAAACTACAAAAACAAAAGTCTTCACGCTTCATGTTCCTCAAATGAATACCAAGTCTTCAAGGTCACACCAATTTCTTCACTTTTAGAGTCTTCAGAAATTCAAAGTCTTCTGTCGAAGAACTTCATTTTTAGGGGTCGACTTTCTATGTAAATATCAAACTCCTCATAGACTTATAGACCTGTGTACACTCACAAACGCATTAGTCCCTTAACCTATAAGTCTTCAATACACTAAAATCACTAAGGTGCACTAGATGCACTTACAATCTCCCCCTTTTTGGTGATTGATGTCAATGTAGGTTAAGTTTTCAACGGGGATAAACATATGAAGTGTAAATACTGATATTGAGGAATTTGATTGCAAGATATAGAAGAACTCCCCCTAAAGATGTGCATAGTGAGGAATTTGCATTTGAAGCAATGCACACTTGATGAGTTGAATCATGGAGATCTCCCCCTATATCTTGTAATTCATACACACATTTGACATATCATAATGAAGAATTTGGAACGCATGATGAAATATGGTGACTGATGTAATTCAGCATGCGTGCATTAACATATATGAGAAATAAGCATGAAGAAAAACACATCAAAAGTATCAGAGGACCATCGAGTTTAAGTTTACAAATCGATCCAATAAAGTTTCAGAAGAACAAGAGTTGTAACTTAGCAAAAAACGCCCATATAGACAGACCCGCTTGAATACTAACTCAAAATTCTCCCCCTTTGTCATTGAATGACCAAAAGGATCGAAAATGAGGACTAACGCCCCTGAAGAATATCAAGTTGATGAAGGAGCGCTAGCGTTGTTGGGGTTGTTTGTCGTGGAAGGGCCTGCTGCAGTGTCGTCCAAGTCTTCATGCTCGTCGGTGTCGCGCGATGAAGAATAGGAGCTAGACACCAAAGGAGGAACCTTGACCTTCTTGTATTTCTTCGGTGGAGGTGCAGACCAGTCAAAATCTTCCTTGAGACCTGTCGGTGTCAAAACCGGCGGATCTCGGGTAGGGGCTCCCGAACTGTGCGTCTAAGGCAGATGGTAACAGGAGGCAGGGGACACGATGTTTTACCCAGGTTCGGGCCCTCTTGACGGAGGTAAAACCCTACGTCCTGCTTGATTATTCTTGATAATATGAGTAGTAGAAGAGTTGATCTACCACGAGATTAGAGAGGCTAAACCCTAGAAGCTAGCCTATGGTATGATTGTATGTTGTCCTACGGACTAAAACCCTCCGGTTTATATAGACACCGGAGGAGGCTAGGGTTACACAAGGTCGGTTACAAAGGAGGAGATATGCATATTCGTATTGCCTAGCTTGCCTTCCACGCCAAGTAGAGTCCCATCCGGACACGGGACGAAGTCTTCAATCTTGTATCTTCATAGTCCAACAGTCCGGCCAAAGGATATGGTCCGACTGTCCAGATACCCCCTAATCCAGGACTCCCTCAGGAGCCCCTGAACCAGGCTTCAATGACGATGAGTCCGGCACGCAGATTGTCTTCAGCATTGCAAGGCGGGTTCCTCCTCCGAATACTTCATAGAAGATTCTCAACACGAGGATCGTGTCCGACTCTGCAAAGCAAGTTCTACATACCACCGTAGAGAGAATAATATTTCCACAAATCTGATCTGCTGACGTACCTCGTAGCGTGGCATCACACCACAGTCAGGTCTTTATTCGAATCGTTTTTCATAACCTATCTCAGCGTGTTTCGCGAGGCAGTTTCCTTGGCACGTCTTGTCGAAGCAGAGATCGTGTCCCCTTATTACGGGATTCCCATCAATACGGACGTGGGTAACCCAACCGCGCCATCAATTACGGCGCTTGGGGGATAAGTGAGTTTTACCAGGCTGGTGGGGCGCATAGTTTCGTCCGCCCTTATAAAGGGATAAGGTTTCACCTTTCTCTACCCACGCCTTCTTCCTCCTTGCTCATCCATTTTCGCGCACTCGAGCTCCAGCGCCCAAGTCCACATCCTTCTCCTCAACTCTCCCCAAACATGTCCGGAGCGGGAGGCAAGTGGATGGTCTCCTCCGTCACGGAGGGACACATCAAAAAACTACGTGGGGCCGGATACTTAGCCGCGGATATCGCGCACCGGCTGCCAGCCGCGGGGCAGATCGTCCCTACCCCGGAACCTCATGAAAGGGTGGTTTTCCTCCCCCACTTCATCCGCGGACTGGGGTTTTCGCTCCATTCATTCGTCCGCGGCCTCATGTTCTATTATGGGCTGGACTTTCATGATCTGGCCCCGAATTTCATCCTCAACATCTCAGCGTTCATCGTCGTGTGCGAGGCTTTCCTCCGCATCCGGCCCCACTTAGGCCTATGGCTGAAGACCTTCAATATCAAGCCGAAGGTAGTAGGTGGCCAACAAGCGGAATGCACCGAAGCCATGGTGGACAAAATGCCCAACGTTACATGGCTCGAGGGCTCCTTCGTGGAGACCATAAAGGGGTGGCAATCGAGGTGGTTCTACATCACCAAGCCGCGCGATGCCAACTGGGTGGCAGCCCCCGAATTTCAATCTGGAATCCCCACGCGGCTCAATTCCTGAAAGGAGAAGGGCCTGCCCTGGGCTCATAGTTGGAGCTGGACGGACTCCAGAAGTGTATCCGGAACATGACAAGCAAGAAACTTAAGCTTGTCAACATAGTCCGGGTCATGCTCTTCGGCCGGATCCTCCCGTGTCAGCAACATGCTTTCAACTTATGGGAGTTCGACCCGGCCCAGCACCAGACTCTACACGAGCTCTTCAACACGACACATAAGGACGTCTGGAAGGTGCTATTCAAGGGCGCCGAGGTCCCCCCTTCTCTTACCAAGGACCGCGGGCTAAGCGCGAAGCGCCCTGCGAATCCGGTAAGCTCTGTGCATAGGGTATTTATTTCCCATAGCTTAACCATGTGCGGGGTCTGAGCTCCCATGCCTTTGATAGGACTGGGTGGAGACATCGGAGCAGATTAACTGTCTGGCCCCTCTGCCCGAAGACCCCGCAGACGCTCTCCTGACGGAGATGCGGACTCTGGCTCCTTATGAGGTGCCAGAGAAGACCAAGAAGAAGGCCATGGGAACCCGAAAGAGTTCCCGGCACCAGGTGGTATCGGACATGTCGTTCGATAACTCCGAGGCGCACTCCTCCCATGAAAACGAGGAGAAGGAAGACGAAGATTCTCCCCCTCCAGCCGGGGGAGACAAGAAAAGGAAGGCCACCCCAACCGGGGAGGCCGAAGGGTCCAAGAAGGGAAGGACTCTCCTTCCGGACTGTTCCACCACCGCCGCCGGCGGTGAAGACGAGTGGCTGCTCAGGGCCAAGCCCCTGGCGAAGTCGTAAGTATTCGGATACCAGAGTAACTCATAGCATACTTTTGTTGCACTGCTTCTCCTAACGTCGAATATGATTATGCAGTCCACCCCAAGCCCGTATCGACGTATCATCGTCGGACGGTTCCTTGGACTTGTCGAACATGAATAGTGATACACTTCCAACCGCCTCCTCTCCTTGCCCTACGGACTATGCCGAGGTATTTTCTCAAGGGGCACCGAGCCGGTGGGAGACAGTCCTGGAGGCGCCTTAAGGTGACCTTCCAGACTCCAGGAGCAAAGGGAGCAAGGCTCCCAGGGGCTCCAAGTTTGGCCCTCAGACGGACACCGCGCCGGAACCTCCAATGGTACCGGACTCGGGCAGGCGGCCCTCTTCCAAGAGGGGCAAGCCGTCCGTGCCGGTGACCTCTGTCCATCCAGAGGCACCGGACGAACTGCTGGGAGCACTTCGCGGAGCTTCCATCAATGAAGAGCACCGCACTATTATGAGTGCGGTGATCAAGAAGGTTCAGTCCACCAAGAGCGGACTGACTGAAGCCTGTGCCAGCCTTCTAACAGGCTTTGAGGTAAGTATTTAAAATATAGGAAAAATATTACCGCATAGACAGTAGCCCCTGATGCTCTGTTTGGTGTTCACAAAGAAATGCCGAAATGAGGATCAAATAATATCTACAGGAGTCTAATATAAGTATGTCTATATGCGTATGCAGGCTTCGCTGCTAACCTCTGCCGCACTGACTGCAGAGGTCGCCGCACTGAAGCAGAACCTCGAGCGGTCTGAGAAAGAGCTCGGCCTTGCCAAGAGGCAGCTCGAGGAGAACAAAGGTAAGTAATGCCTTGTCCATATATATATATAAAAGATGCGGTTGCGAAATGACAGGATCATCATGGATGTGCCAGGGGCGACGACCGAAGTGGCGACCCTGAAGCAAGCACTGTCCGAGGCCGAAAACAAAGCGGCCAAGGAGCGCACTGAGCGAGAAAAACAAGAGGCATGGGTGGGCGAGGTGCAGCAAGAGCTCCAGGATCTCGTGAAGAAGCACGAGGCTTTGGAGCTTAACTCAAAGACGTGAGAGTCCGAGCTTGCTGCGGCCCTCGAGAGCACAAAGCATGCTAAAGCTAAAGCCCAAAAGGCCCTTCAGGAAATTGAGGTGATGAGGAAGATAGCGGCGGGTAAGGCATTCAATATGCAAAGCAAGCATGTGAAAGTAAATTACTTGTTACTTACCCGAGTCCGGAGCTCTCCAGGAGCATTCGCAGATTTGCCCCGCAGCGTGTCGGATGCCGCAAAATATTACCAGGCCGAGGAGGGAAGCTCGACGGAGAAGTTATTCTGGTCTCAGTATACTGGGACCGAACACCCGATGCCTATGAGCGACCAACTGAAGCAACTGGTCGAGCTGCACAAGGCGGCCGAACAGGCCATGAGGGGCCTTATAGTCCGGATGTGGCCTGGCGACTCCCTTCCCAACAGGTACTTCGGCCTGGTGTGGCGGCTTGTAGATGCCTGCCCACGGCTGGAGGTCATAAAGCGGTCCATCTGCATCGAAGGTGCACGCCGGGCCTTTGCCTGTGCGAAGGTGCACTGGGCCAAGATGGACGCCGAGAAGCTGGTGAAGGAGGGGCCGCCGCAGGGCAAGGAGCATCGCCACCCCGAAATGTATTATGAGGGTGTCCTGAAGGGTGCCCCTCTTGTGGCGGACGAGTGTGCGAAGGATGTAATTTTTGATTGAACTTGCTCGTGTGATCCTGTATTATGAAAACTTGTTCATATGCGCTATGCAACGCTTGTTTGAATTTCAAATATTACCTTATGTGCGGCTGTTTTTTGGGAAGGTAATCCACTGTCCACTGGTGTGTTGAAGAAAGATGGTATCTTTAGTGATTGATCTCCGTGACCAAATGCTGGATCTATTGTTTTGTTCAAACTTTTATTTGAGTTGGGTGATTCTCAATTCAACTCAGAACCAATGATATTCATAATGTTGTCTTACTCGTGTTGCTTCCCCGAGCATACACCATTATATCTTTTGGGATCCTTGTTCACATGATTGTGGAATTCCATTTATATGGAAACCTGGATGAATTGTTGTTGAGCCCATCGACAACATTCCTATCTTCTCCATGAATTGCTGGACATTAAGCTAGTGTTGGAAATTTTTATAAGCAATATCTTCATGTCCCGTTCATGAAGCATATGTTTGGATGAAAGAAGTGACTTCCTCTCATTCATGTGCACTTGATGCAAGTTGCCGCCGTGAGTTCGATATAGATTATTTTGTTCCCTCTGGTACCATCCCAAGTCAGTCATGCATGTACGAAGTATGCTATGGTTTGACGGGCTTGCTACCTTCATTTCATATGTATCTCCTAGTACACCAAGCCACTAATTGACTTGTTCAAGAAACAATATCTTCTCCATCGACAACATTCCTATCTTCTCCATGAATTGCTGGACATTAAGCTAGTGTTGGAAATTTTTATAAGCAATATCTTCATGTCCCGTTCATGAAGCATATGTTTGGATGAAAGAAGTGACTTCCTCTCATTCATGTGCACTTGATGCAAGTTGCCGCCGTGAGTTCGATATAGATTATTTTGTTCCCTCTGGTACCATCCCAAGTCAGTCATGCATGTACGAAGTATGCTATGGTTTGACGGGCTTGCTACCTTCATTTCATATGTATCTCCTAGTACACCAAGCCACTAATTGACTTGTTCAAGAAACACGGAGTCTGTTCTAAGGTTAATCCTTTGGACTTCCACACGTGGAGACTTCAATATCCTTGATGATGGTTCCCCACCTGAGCTCGATAGTGTTTCATTATAAGACTTCTACATGGTCATGCTTGTCTTGGACAGTATGTTCACATGTATGTAGCAGAACCAGCTCAGGTTTTGGAGCTTGCTATTGTAGCTCATTTCTCGAGAATCTCGCAACGTCATCTCGTCAGTTTGTGTTGCAAAATTTCTTTTCCAGACATGCTGTCTGAAATATCCTATTACCAACCAGATCTAAATCTCAGGCAGATATGATGGTTGGAACTTTTCCAGGATCTATGATGTAGGTCCCGACAGGGTTGCTGTTCTGGCCCGACACACCTAGCTGGAAGATCTGTCATTGTAGTATCTTTGACCATCTTTCCATGAGGATTTTGTGCGACTTATTATGGAAGTTGTTCCTTAGGGATCCTTGTGCTCTCAGTTTCTTCGATGATTCTATAACCATTGAAATGTTGGAAACACTCTCGACTGTTGAGTTTTTCCCCAGTTACCAGAATCATTCCCAGCATTTGCATTTTGTTCCCAGCTTGCACCTCAGTAGTTGTTGTCCAGGATCATCTTCAAAAGTGGACTTACCATGGGTCCCCTCCACCTCCGATGATAAGCAAATCATCCTTTGCATTATCTTCAACAAGGTAGTCCACATCATCCATTCTAGTCCGGGTATGCCATCCCTTTGTACTCCGCCAAACGATTGTTGTGAATTGCCTTAGGCTGGTATAAAGAGTTTCAATGATCTCTGAATCAAAAGTAATTCTTTTTGCCACTTAAGGGAATAGCTCTATGAGTCACCTCCTCTAAGGTGTCCCGTTTGACATGAAGGGCAACTTAATTCCTCGCTACTTGAAATGCATCCACCATCTTCTTAAGCGTGGAAATGTTGCCTACCAAATTGAACCTTTGTTATCAGTTTCTCTCCATCTGTCTTGATGTGTGTATTGTGTCCCGGCTTAAGAGACGTTCTATCATCTCATTCCATGAGTTGATCGTGTATCGCTTGATCTTTGTGAAGATCGAATTCTGTCGAGTTTCCTCTCTTCCGTCATCATAGTTGCAAGAAGATTTCAAAGCAAAGACACCAAGATCAATTGGAGAAATGAATCAACATCTTCGAGAAGGGCAAATCGGATCATGAAGATCGTGTTAGCTTGTGACCCCTCTGTCTTCTTACCTCACGACTTGAATCTCGGGACGAGATTCTTGTTTAGTAGGGGTGAGTTGTCACATCCCTAGTTCTAGTATGCACTAGGCTAGCCCTTCTTGTGTCCATCATGTTTAAGTTTGAAAGAAATATGAAATTGGGATGATAAACCCTAGCACCAGAATAACCCAAATAGGTTCAACCTCAAAATATTTTCAATGAATCCAAAATGCCTTTGGAAAAGATCATCATTTTTGAATTGGTCCAGAACCTCTGCCAAAAATGGTGCATATTTTTCTAGGCCAATCTGGATTTCTGAATTAATCCATAAAGTATTTGCATTTGGGCATTTAATTACTATAAATATTTTAATTGCCCAAATAATTTTGAAAATGGTTGAGGGCTGTTGAAAAACATTTCAACAGTGCCCACAATTTATTTCAGGATTTTATAAAGTGGTTTAGTATTTTACTAAATCCAAAAAAAACAAAGACAGAAAATAGAAAACAAATAAAAGGAGGGAGAGAGGTTACCTGTGCAACTTACCTAGCAGCCCACTAGCGGCCCAATAGACAGCCGGCCTGCTAGGCCCAGCCCAGCCCCTCGCGCGTCGTCTTCCTCGCGCCTACTGGTGTTGCGCGTGGCGCGCGCACAGCCGAGCCATGGCCACCTCCTGCTAGCCACGCAGCTGCTCCCCCTCGCCCTGGATGTTGCCACGCGACCCCCTCGATCCCGTCTGCACCTCTCCCCCCTCTCGCTGGACCTCCCCCCTCCTTTGCACCTTCCCACGGTGCCACCGAACACTACCGTCGCCGCCGCTTGCTGCTGCCGCGGGCACCGCCTCCCCCTCGACCCCTTGCCGTGCCTGCGAGCTCTGTCTCAACGTCCCCGACCTCCTCGACGACCCACGAGGCCCCGGATGCGCCGCAACACCGTCACCGTCGCCATTTCCCTCGTCGGCCACCGAAGATCGTCGTCGTCGATTCGCCGCCTCCCGAGCGTCCCCGAGCCCGCTAACCATCCCTACAGATCTGCTGTGAGCTCCTGCTGCTTCTCCTTTGCTCGCCCCCTCCGTTCCCATCCCCTAGCTCCGTCTTCCACCACGGCCGGAGCTCACCGCCGCCGTGCCTCGTCGCCATCGTGGCCAGAGCCACAATGGCTCAAAGCCGAGCACACTACCGTGCTCAACGCATCTCCAGGAGCCCGAAGCGCCCGCCAGCTCCTCCTCCCATGCACCATAGTGCCGAACCCGTCGTTGCCCAAACCCCGGCCGCCGCCTTGGAGCTCGCCGTCGTCGGCTCCGGCCACCATAGGCCCGGCCTCCACCATCACCCGATGCGCGCCTGCAAGAGCTCTCCAACGAGCCCAAGAACGGCCTCGTCCGTGCCCCGTGGGCGTTTTCCGAGCCGCGCCGCCGTCTCGGGCCTCGCCGACGTCGAGTCGCCGGCGGGTTTGACCCCACTGACCAAGTTGACCCCGGGTGGGCCCAGTTTGACCCCTCTGGTTCTATGACAATGGGACCCGCCTGCTAATTAAGTTAGGATTAGGACTAACTAAAAATTAGTTAGACTAATGACACTGACCGTGGGACCTGCCTTGTTAGTTTACTGGATAACCAAAATAATTAGGTTAATTAATAAAAGCAGTGGACCCACGCGTCAGCATTGACCATGCTGACGTGGCCTTTGACCGGGCCCACATGTCTGTGAGCCTAGCCATCACTTTGAGACTGACCAGTGGGACCCACTGGTCAGGTTTGACCTGGACCTGGCGTGTTGACCTGCTGATGTCACACTGATGTCATGCCGATGCAATAAGCTATTTTCTGGATTTAATTTAATTCAGGAAATTCCAGAAATTTGTATAAACTTTAAAAATTCATAGAAAATCAACCGTAGCTCAGAATGAAATAAATTATATATGAAAAATGATCAGAAAAATCCAAAGAATCTGTTTATGGAATTTGCATGCATGTTAGAGCAACTTATATCCTTTGTTTAGGACAATTCAATTAAATGGCATTTAAGAAAGCACATATGGGGTTTGAATTTGAACCTAGGGTTCAAACCAACTTCATTTAATATGGTTGCTAGTTGCATTAGTTCAATCAATAGCATATTGCCATGTCATGAGCATGCATCATATTGTTGCATTGCATTGATTGTGTTTCCTTCTTTATTGCCGGAAGTTGTCCCCTCTCGATAGACGTGGTTTTGATGATGAGTTCGATGACACCGATGAAGAGCTATACTATCTTCAGAAGTGCCAGGCAAGCCAAACCCCCTTGTTCATTCCGATACAATCCCACTCTCTCGCTCCTGCTCTCTTTTTGCATCAGGACAACAACGATTCAACTGTTACATGTTGCGGTAGTTGAACCCCTTTCCTTTGCATGACCTGTCATTGCCACAGTAAATAGATGAAACCCACTAGCATGAGTAGGAGTTGTTTGAGCCCTGATGTGCCTACTCATTCATACTTGTTTGTCATGCCTGCTATTGCTTAGAGTTGTGTCAGGTCTGATTCAACGGGGATGAATTGGAAAGTTGTGAACATGTCCTACTGTGTGTGAGCTAAGTGTGTTGAACACGATTTGGTAAAGGTATCGATGAGAGGCCATGTAGGAGTACATGGTGGGTTGTTTCATCGGAACCGTCCTTAAGCACCGAGATCTGTATGTGTGATTTAAGAACCAGCTACTACCACGCATTGGGCCCGATACCAATGGACCCTCTCGGCTTCTTAACCACCCTAGTTCTCTGTCCAGGAGTTGCAACTAGTTTCTGGTGTTTATAGGATATGTGTTGGCGGCCGTGCGTAGCGCTGACCCTAGGGGTGGGCTATGATGCGGTAGATACACCATGGCCGGGCATGCCGGGCGCCCGTTTGGTGTCTCGGAACCCTGTACACATCGTCAGGTTGCCGAGTACATGTCATGTAAACGGCGGTAAGTGATGAGAGCGTGTGTGAAGAAGTACACCCCTGCAGGGTTAACATCATCTATTCGAATAGCCGCGTCCGCGGTAAAGGACTGCTTGGTTGCTTGTACAGTTCATAGATAACTTGAAGTGGATACTCTAAAACTCGCAAGATAAGTGTGAGTGCTATGGATGGCCTTCTCGTAGGGAGACGGGAGCAGATCCATAGTGGTGTATTGAATGGTGAATATGTGGACTCATGTGCGCCACCTCAAAAGAGTTTCTTGCAGTCGTAGTTCAGGTTAGCCACTGAGTCAAAGCTGGCTTGCTGTAGTTAAACTCCACCACCTCCCCTTGTTGACACTGATGCCTATGTAGTTAGTTATGATGTAAGTCTTGCTGAGTACATTTGTACTCACGTTTGCTTAATTTATGTTTTGCAGAGAGACGTCAGTCTCGCTAGTAGTTCCATGTGGACTTCGACGTTTAGCTTGATACCTTAGCTATGATCTTGTGCCCTCGGCAGGATCTGGTAGACAGTCAGGCTTCTCAGCCTTCTTCATTTGTAGTTGTCTGTACTCAGACAAGTTAAGCTTCCGCATGTGCTTTGATTTGTATGCTATGATTGTTGGGTCATGATACCCATGTTTGTAATATCTCGCTCCTCGGAGCCTAATGAATAAATACTTGAGTCGTAGAGTTATGTTGTGATGCCATGTTATATTTACACATATCGAGCATATTGTGTGTATGATTGAAATGCTTGGTATGTTTGGGATCCGACAATCTAGTTGTTTATCCTTGGAAGCCTCTCTTATGGGGAAATGTAGTCTAGTGCTTCCATGAGCCATAGTAGTCCGCTATAGCCCGGTTCACCGGAGTCCTGCTAGCCCAGCACTACTGCTCAGGAAACTTGACTGGCCGGCATGTGTTTCACTTCGTTCCTGTGTCTGTCCCTTCGGGGAAATGTCACGCGGTGACATCCGGAGTCCTGCCTAGCCTGCTACAGCCCGGGTTCACTGGAGTCCTATTAGCCCAGTGCTACAGCCCGAATTCACACGCTGCTGACCAACATGCTCGAAGTGATTCATGTATGCCTGTCCCCATAGGTTGGTGACGCTTTGGGTTCACGACTAGCCATGTAGGCCCGGGTTCTCTGTCATATGGATGCTAGCGACACTATCATATATGTGAGCCAAAAGGCGCAAACGGTCCCGGGGCATGGTAAGGCAACACCCGTGGGAATACCGTGCGTGAGGCCGCAAAGTGATATGAGGTGTTACCGGCTAGATCGATGTGACTTGGAATCGGGGTCTTGACAATACAGCCTCCGTGGCGGGGTCTATCCACCCATCCATGGATGGCGCAACTGGCTTCGAATTGAGGGTCGGAGTGGTTGCCGGTGCGATCTCCTAAACACTGTCCGATGGTAGAGCTAAATCATGCTCATCGTGACCGTGTGGCGCACTAGGCAGGGGCTCGAATCCGTCGAAGATCAAGTCTCAGCGGATATCGGCCGTGTAGTTTAAACTTCCAAACCTGACCTGGTGGCCAGGGGAGTAACTCTCGATCTGCTCCATATGGCCAAGCGAGTTGGCCCGTAGTGCGAAGCTGCCGAATACAAAGATCTGTCCGGGGAGAAAAGTGTCACCCTGGACTGCATCGCTACCGATGATTGAAGGAGCCATCAAGCCTAATGATGACGACACAGAGGAACTCTCGGGTAGGGGGTCCCGAACTGTGCGTCTAAGGCTGATTGTAACAGGAGGCAGGGGACACGATGTTTCACCCAGGTTCGGTCCCTCTTGATGGAGGTAAACCCCTACGTCCTGCTTGATAATTCTTGATAATATGAGTAGTACAAGAGTTGATCTACCATGAGATCAGAGAGGCTAAACCCTAGAAGCTAGCCTATGGTATGATTGTATGTTGTCCTATGGACTAAAACTCTCCGGTTTATACAGACACCGAAGGAGGCTAGGGTACACAAGGTTGGTTACAAAGGAGGAGATATGCATATCCGTATTGCCTAGATTTCCTTCCACGCCAAGTAGAGTCCCATCCGGACACAGGACGATGTATTCAATCTTGTACCTTCATAGTCCAACAGTCCGGCCAAAGGATATGGTCCGGCTATCCGGATACCCCCTAATCCAAGACTCCCTCAAGACCCATTTTCTTGAGATCTTCTTCACCATACAGATGTGACAGAATGGTCCAGGTGCGACCGAAAACTTCATGGAGGTAGTAATGTGTAACACCCCGGATGTAACTTCCCCAATATGTACTCCAACACTTGCCGTTTCCGGTGCTAAGTTATTTTATTTTCTCGGGTTCGGGTTTTGTCTCCGGGTGTTGTTGTCGTTGTCATGCATCTCATATCATGTCATCATGTGCATTGCATTTGCATACATGTTCGTCTCATGCATCCGAGCTTTTTCCCCGTTGTCCATTTTGCATTCTCGCGCTTCGTTCTCCTCCTGTGGTCATTTCTACCTTTCTTTCATGTGTGGGGATTAAACATTTCCGGATTGGACCGAGACTTGCCAAGCGCCTTGGTTTACTACCGGTAGACCGCCTGTCAAGTTTTGTACCATTTGGACTTCGTTTGGTGCTCCAACGGTTAACCGAGGGACTGAAAAGGCCTCGTGTGTGTTGCAGCCCAACACCCCTCCAATTTGGCCCAAAACCCACCAAAACCCTCTCCATCATCTAGAGCGTTCGATCACGATCGCGTGGCCGAAAACCGCACCTCATTTGGACTCTCCTAACTCGCTCTACGCCTATATATAGGTCTCTCCCCGAAAATCCCGGATCTTCTTCCCCGAAACCCTAGTCCCGCTCCTCTCCGCGTGGCCGGACACGTCCGCCGGCCGCCGGACACGTCCGCCCGACCCACCGCCGCCAACCGGAGCCTGCCATGTGTCGCTTCGAGCCCCACTTCGCCGCTGGCCCGCTCGAGCCCGCGGGAGGCTCCCGCGGCCCAGATCTTCCGCGCCCCGCGCCGCCTCTTCCTCTACCTTGCACCGCCGCCCGCGCCCGAAGCGCTTCGCCGCACCACCGAGTCGCCATCGCCAGCCGCCGCCGACACCGCACCGCACCGTGCCGGCCTACGCGCGCCCGTGCCGCGCCGGCCGCCGCCGACCTTGCCGCACCACGGCGCCGCCCCAGCACCAAGTTCCCGACGAGCTACCTCACTCCGGCAAGCCGGCGACCTCCTTCTCCGGCGACTCCAAGCTTCCCCGGTGATCCTCGTTCCACGCGCCCGGCCGGATCTAGATCTGAGAACCTCTCCTCGGTTGACTTTCTCGCTCCTAACCCTAATTATTTTGCTTACTTTGACCTACTATATCTCCGCATCTGTAGCTCTGTTTTCGGCGTGTAGCATATCAAAATGTTCGTCTCAGAGAGCACATCATTTCATCTCATTGAATCATTTTCCTTTCAGTTCATCTTGATGCCCGAGATGCTGTTGGAACAGTGCTATTTGAGATAATTGTCAGATCTGCTGCTCCAAATAGCTATTTGTCATTTTTGCCATGATTATTGTGTGCATGATATGCACCTGAGCTCTACATGAGTTTTGTTATATGCTTTGCCATCTTTCCAGAGGTGCAATCCATGTATTTTTGTGATGTGTGTGGTGACTAGCACAAGCTTGCAAAGTGGTGCATTCGTTAATGCCGATTTCAGGGACTTAGCAATTCCACTAAGTCCTTGATCTGTTTCTATCAATATGCCATATGTTCATGTTGTTTCCTAGTGATCCGTGCCTATTTTGAGGATGATAAGTAAGGATGTTTGGTTAATATTGTAGTGCTCTATCCATCCTTGTCCTTGTTTGCATTTATGGAGCACCATAGCTTGAGTCAATCGAGCTCTACTTTTGCCATTTCGTGAATCTGGGCAGATTGTCTACTTGTTAGCAATTTTGCCGAGGATGTTGTAGTTGATCCGTGCATGCTATGTTATTGGTCTTGCCATGTCTAGCTTGTATTATGTGTATTCTTATTGGGTGTATGCTTAGATTGTCATGACATGCTCTGTAGTGAGTGCATCGAGCTCGTAAACATGCCTACTTGATATCTGTTTTGCATGCTCCAGTTTTTCACTAAGTCTGTGATCTGTTTATATTTTTGCCATGTTCACATGCTT
Organism: Triticum urartu; assembly: GCF_003073215.2. Lineage (NCBI taxonomy): Eukaryota > Viridiplantae > Streptophyta > Magnoliopsida > Poales > Poaceae > Triticum > Triticum urartu. Next base: position 293,900,043 of record NC_053023.1, on the reverse strand, counting down.
GCAATTGTATTTTCTGATCCCTTTTGGCTCAAGGTCACTAAGGGACTTTTCTTAGGCTATTTGAGTAGCTCCATTCCATGCTATACTTTTCCATGTTCAGGCCATGTAGCTTATAGTTTTCATGCTCCAAAATGTGCTACCTGATCTGAAATTCCAGACAAGTGTTGATTTCACTAAGTCTGAAATCTGTTTACCAATTGCTCTTTTGCCATGCTTGTTTGAACCTTTTATTGGATGAATTGGCCGTATCTCAGTGTTCCTATTTTGTTAAGAATCGTGAATGGATCCCTGCCATGTATTTTGTTGCCATGTTTGGGTGCTGTAGCATGTTTGTCTTGTTGCATTTAGATGGCTACTTGCTGTATATCGCAGACGTGTGCCATATTTGTTTTGCTTGCCATTTCCAAACCGTGTCTCCGATTCCGGCGTTCTTTATATCGTTTTCAAGCAAAATCATCTCACCTTTCCAGTGGCACACTTGGATTTCCATGTTGAGGCCAGGTTCATTCATCCCTTGTCAAATCTTGCATATGCATCACATATCGCATCCCGCATAGCATACCATGTTTGCATCATGTTGTTTGAGCTTTGCATGTGGTTGATTGTGTCCTTTTTGCTTGTTTGTCTTGTTTGGGTAGAGCCAGGAGACGAGTTCGCTAACGAGGAGCCCATTGAGTTTGCTTTCAAGGATCCAATCAACTCTGACAACTTTGCAGGCAAGATGATCATACCCTCGAAATCACTTCTATCTTTTCTTTGCTAGATGCTCGCTCTTTTGCTATGCCTATGCTACGATGCCTACCACTTGTTTATCATGCCTCCCAAAATTCCATGTCAAACCTCTAACCCACCATGTTCTAGCAAACCGTTGATTGGCTATGTTACTGCTTTGCTCAGCCCCTCTTATAGCGTTGCTAGTTGCAGGTGAAGATTGGAGACCGTTCCTTGTTGGAACATTGTTTACTTGTTGGGATATCATTATATTATCTTGTTATCTTAATGCATCTATATACTTGGTAAAGGGTGGAAGGCTCAGCCTCTTGCCTAGTGTTTTGTTCCACTCTTGCCGCCCTAGTTTCCGTCATATCGGTGTTATGTTCCCAAATTTTGCGTTCCTTACGCGGTTGGGTGATAATGGGAACCCCTTGACAGTCCGCCTTGAATAAAACTCCTGCAGCAATGCCCAACCTTGGTTTTACCATTTGCCACCTAGCCTTTTTCCCTTGGGTTTCGCGGACTCAAGGGTCATCTTTATTTTAAACCCCCGGGCCAGTGCTCCTCTGAGCGTTGGTCCAACCTAGAGCACCGTGCGGGGCCGTCCCTTGGCAACTGGGGTTACGTTGGCTCCCGTACGCTTAGCTTATTCGGTGTGCCCTGAGAACGAGATATGTGCAGCTCCTATCGGGATTTGTCGGCACAATGGGTGGTGTTGCTGGACTTGTTTTACCATTGTCGGAGTTGTCTTGTAGAACCGGGATACCGAGTCTGATTGGAACGTCTCGGGAGAAGGTATATCCTTCGTTGACCGTGAGAGCTTGTCATGGGCTAAGTTGGGACCCCCTGCAGGGATTTGAACTTTCGAAAGCCGTGCCCGCGGTTATGGGCAGATGGGAATTTGTTAATGTCCGGTTGTAGATAACTTGAACCTTAACTTAACTAAAATGAATCAACTGTGTGTGTGTTACCGTGATGGTCTCTTCTCGGCGGAGTCCGGGAAGTGAACACGGTGTTGGAGTAATGTTTGCCGTAGGTTGTTCTCTAGTTATTAGTTCGCGCCTTGCCTTCTCTTCTCGCTCTCTTTTGTGAACAGATTAGCCACCATATATGCTAGTCGCTTGCTGCAGCTCCACATATTTACCTTGCCTTTTCCTACAAGCTTACATAGTCTTGATCGCGCGGGTGCGAGATTGCTAAGTCCCTGTGGCTCACAGATTACTTCCAAACCAGATGCAGGGCCTGATGATTCCGTTCCAGATGACGCGCTTGAGCTCAAGTGGGAGTTCGACGAGGACTCACGCCGTTAATATGTGTCCTTCCCTGATGATCAGTAGTGGTGCCCAGTTGGGGTGATCGGGACCGTGTCGCATGTTGGGTTGATCTTTTATTTTGGCACCGTAGTCGGGCCATGAGTGATTGGATGATGTAATGCTATTTATGTTCCTTGTTTGACGTGGCGAGTGTAAGCCAACTATGTACCTTCCCCTTTTATTATCTATATTACATGGGATGTTGTGAAGATTGCCTTACTTGCGACATTGCTTTCAATGCGGTTATGCCTCTAAGTCGTGCTTCGACACGTAGGAGATATAGCCGCATCGAGGGCGTTACAAGTTGGTAATCAGAGCCATCCCCGACCTTAGGAGCCCCCACTGCTTAATCGTTTTTAGCAGCCGTTGTTGAGTCTAGAAAAATGTTTTGAGTCATTTAGGAATTATATATCGGAGAGTTTAGGAATTCTTTTTACTCCCCAGTCCCTTCATCGCTCTGGTAAGGCATCCTGACGTAGAGTTTTGACTCTTCTCTTCTCAAATTTCACTAAAAAATTTTTAGGATCACGCGGGTATCTTGCAATCATTCCGATGGATTTGTGACGAGAACATTGTTCTTGGTGCCTCCTGTCATTTAGGGGTTGTGGCAGTGTCCCGGGGAGTTGAGCTCCAAGGTGTTGTCATCACAATTTTATCGTTGCAATTCTGGAATACCTGAGTTTAGTACGCCGACATCGAAAATCTCTTTTATGCAGTTGTTGGTGAGATAACCTCGATGCCACCCAGTACTGGGGCGGGAGTTCGGGAGTATTGCCATAACTTGTATAACAGATGCTTTTCGAAGGTTGAGGTAGATGGTTTCCGAAGTTTTTCTCGGTTATGTGTTGAAGGATGGATACAGCTGGATGTAGGATTTGCTAGATTTGGGTGAGATATTATGCTTCCCATGTATCCCCAACACCTGATTGCATAACCGGAAAGGTTCGGGAGTTTCATAGGTGGGAATTCTTGTAGCTCTAGCTCTTCTTCCACGGGTATTTGGTTGGAGATTGGGATTTCTTACCGAGTATTCATTCTTGATCCGTACCTTGTTGATTTATTCCTCTACCTAAATTCTAAGTGGCTTCTCAATTTATGGATATGTGACCATTTCAAGTGGAATGCATTCGTTCTTATGTTCGGATGTGAAGACTATATGTTGCAATTTCAATCCGCTTGATTCAGCTTCATTTTATCTGTCAATGTGCTAATGGATGTCACCCTCTTCAGGATGGCTCCCGCTAAGAGCAGCAATCAGAATCAGAATCAGGATCCGCCACCACCTCCACCTCCTCCGGAGGCATGGCAAGCTGTGATGGCCGCAACCAATGCAAACACGCAGTTGATCATGCAAATTCTTCAAGAGCGCAATCAAGCGAACCAAGGCAACCAAGGCAACAATCAGAATCACTTTGCTACACTCAACCAGTTCCTTTCTAACGGGCCAAAGACTTTCAGCAATTGTGTTGAGGCAACTGATGCTGACGATTGGCTCGTGGACTTGTGCAAGCATTTCGAGTGCAGTAACGTCAGGCCTGAGGACTTTGTCAAGTTCGCTTCCTTCCAACTCAAAGACCAAGCTGCAGAATGGTTCCAGTAGTACAAGGATTCTAGAGGTGGCCGTGTAATTACCTGGGGTGAATTCCGCCAAGACTTCAAAGCTCATCATATTCTTAAGAGCATGGTTGAAAGCAAGCGTGAGGAATTCCGCAACCTGAAGCAAGGCTCTTTGTCTGTCTATGACTACAACAAGTTGTTTCAGAAGCTCGCCCGCTTTGCTAAGCAGGATGTCCCTGACGAGAAGAGCATGATATACCAGTTCAGGGGTGGTCTCAGAGAAGAAATCCAGCTAGCTCTTGTTCTCTTTGAGCCCTTGAGGTACGATGAGTTCTACAACATGGCATTGAAGCAAGAGGCTGCTCAACTGAAGTGTGATGCTTCCAAGAAGCGAGTCAGAGATGCTACTCCTTCGTCCTCTACTCAAGTGGCCAAGCAGTAGAAGTATTGGCTTCCTCCTCCTCCGTTCCGTCAGCCGTATCAGAGGAGCAAAGGTGGCAGTGGATCTTCCCACCCACCCAACCCTGGCTTTCAGAATAAGACTCCGTCTCAAGCTCCAAGATCGAGTGCTCCATATCACCGTCCGCTTTCAGAGGTCACATGCAACAAGTGCCAACAGAAGGGTCACTATGCCAACAAATGCTTCAATCAGAGGCGTCTCCCTCCTCTTCCTCCTCCTCCTGTGAGATCGACAAGTACAGTTGTGGTCAAGCATAACCCCAAGCACGCCAAGGTCAACTTGCTGAATGCAGCTCAGGCAGAGGACTCATCAGATGTCATCATGGGTAACTTTCCAGTTAACTCTTTTCCCGCAAAAGTTCTTTTTGACACTGGTGCATCGCATTGTTTCATGTCAAGATCATTTGTTTCCAAGGATGACTTCGTTTCGCAAATGTTGGGTAAACCTATGGGAGTGGTTTATCCGGCTAAGTCTATGAGGGCTACTTCAATAGTCCTGGATGTCTCTATCATGATGAGTGATTTCAAGTTTCTGGCTTCTCCAATGGTCCTTGGTAACTCGGATATTGATCTTATTCTCGGAATGGATTGGCTTTCTAAGCACAAGGCTCAGCTTGATTGTGCTGCCAGGCAGATTCAATTGACTCATTCATCTGAGGATGTAATTGTATTTGCCGCTAATGACGATACAATCCGTCTGTTTTCTCTCCATGAGAAGGGTGAACTGGATGCCATCTTGCAAATTCTAGTCGTTTGCGAATATCAAGACGTCTTTCTAGAAGGGCTTCCAGGAATGCCTCCGCACCGGCCAGTTGAATGCGTCATCGATCTTGAGCCGGGTACGGAACCGGTTTGCAAGCATCCTTACAAGCTCAGACCTGAAGAGTTGAAGGAGCTGAAGAAGCAACTCGATATTCAAGAGCGCATGGGTCTCATCCGACGTAGTTCTTCTCCGTGGGGTTGTGGAGTTCTTTTTGTGAAGAAGAAAGATGGATCGGACCGACTTTGTGTTGATTACCGTCCATTGAACAAGAAGACTATCAAGAACAAGTACCCACTTCCCAACATCAATGAGCTGTTCGAACAACTCAAAGGTGCCCAAGTATTCTCCAAGATTGATCTCCGTATGGGTTATCATCAGATTCGAATCCGTGAGCAAGATATTCCCAAGACGGCTTTCAGGACAAGTTATGGTTCATATGAATACACTGTCATGTCTTTTGGTCTCGTCAATGCTCCTCTGACTTTCTCTCGCATGATGAACTTCATCTTCAACGCCTACACCAATGACTTCGTTTTGGTCTATCTCGACGACATTCTGGTCTTTTCGAAGAACAAGGAAGATCATGCCAAGCACTTGCGTTTGGTGCTCGATAAGCTCAGGGAACATCAGTTCTACGCCAAGTTCTCAAAGTGCGAAATTTGGCTCGATGAGGTTCTTTATCTTGGGCATATCATCTCTGCCAAGGGCATTGCGGTGAATCCTGAGAAGGTGTCTGCAATTGTGAATTGGGAACCACCTCAGAACATGAAGCAACTCCGTAGCTTCCTCTGTCTCGCAAGCTATTGTCGAAGGTTCGTTGAGAACTTTTCAAAGATCGCGAAGCCTCTCTCAAATCTTCTCCAGAAGCACGTCAAGTACATTTGGTCTCCGGAGTGTGACCTTGCTTTCAACACTTTGAAAGAGAAATTGGTCACTGCTCCAGTTCTGACTCCTCCTGATGAATCCAAACCGTTCGAGGTCTTCTGCGATGCCTCTCTCCAAGGTCTTGGTGCAGTGTTGATGCAAGAGAAGAAAGTTGTGGCTTATACCTCTCGCCAGTTGAAGCCCAATGAGAAGAACTACCCCACTCATGACCTCGAGTTGGCGGCAGTTGTGCATGCTCTTTTGACTTGGAGACATCTCTTATTGGGAAGAAAAGTGGACATCTTCACTGACCACAAGAGTCTCAAGTACATCTTCACTCAGCCTAATCTCAACCTCAGGAAGACTCGATGGGTCGAAATGATTCAAGAGTATAATCCGAGTATCGAGTATACTCCAGGCAAGGCCAATGTGATTGCTGACGCATTGAGCAGGAAGGCGTACTGCAACAGTCTGATTCTCAAGCCTTATCAACCCGAGCTTTGTGAAGCTTTCCGCAAACTCAATCTGCAAGTTGTTCCTCAAGGTTTCCTCGCCAACCTTCAAGTCTCTCCTACCTTGCAAGACCAGATTCGCGAGGCTCAACTTCTTGATGCTATGGTGAAGAAGGTGAAGATTGGGATTGCCAAGAGTCAACCCAAGTACAAGTGCTACCGCCTTGATGACAAGGATACTCTCTTCTTCGAGGATCGTATTGTTGTGCCAAGGGTGATCTTCGTAAGGTTATCATGAACGAGGCTCACAATTCACTCCTCTCCATCCACCCTGGGAGCATGAAGATGTATCAGGACCTCAAGCAGGCTTATTGGTGGACTCGAATGAAGCGCGATATTGCTCAGTTCGTGAATGAGTGTGATGTCTGCAGAAGAGTGAAGGCAGAACACCAAAGGCCAGCTGGTCTCCTCCAACCTCTTGCCATTCCAGAATGGAAGTTTGACCACATTGAGATGGACTTTGTGACTGGGTTTACAAAGTCCAAGCATGGCAATGATGCTATATTCGTTGTCATCGACAAACTCACTAAAGTGGCTCACTTTCTGCCTATCAAAGAGTCTATCACTGTAGCTCAATTGGCGGAGCTCTATACCTCTCGAATTGTCTTGCTACACGGTATTCCACATGTGATCTCTTCAGACCGTGGCAGCATCTTTACCTCCAAGTTTTGGGATTCTTTTCAGAAGGCCATGGGCACAAACATCCGCTTCAGCACAGCTTTCCATCATCAAACTAGCGGTCAAGTCGAGCGTGTCAATCAGATTCTTGAAGATATGCTCAGGGCTTGTGTGATCTCCTTCGGCATGAAGTGGAAAGATTGTCTTCCATATGCTGAATTCTCCAACAACAACAGTTTTCAAGCAAGTTCGGGCAAGGCCCCATTCGAAATTCTTTATGGCAGGAAGTGCCGTACCCCTCTCAACTGGTCCGAAACCGGTGAACGTCAACTTCTGGGAAATGACTTAATCCAAGAGGCAGAAGAGATGTGTAAAGTCATTCGTGATAACCTCAAAGTAGAGCAATCGCGCCAGAAGAGCTACTATGATAGTAAGCACCGTGATTTGGCTTTCGAGATCGAAGATCATGTTTACCTCCGCGTCTCTCCAATGAAAGGTACTCGTCGCTTCGGTATCAAAGGGAAGCTTGCCCCTAGATACGTGGGACCTTTCAAGATCGTCAGCAAGAGAGGCGATCTCGCCTATCAACTAGAGCTTCCTTTGAACTTTGCAAATGTGCATGACGTGTTCCATGTCTCTCAGCTCCGCAAGTGCTTCAAGACTCCTGAACGCACCGTCAACTTCGAAGACATTGACCTCCAAGAAGATCTCTCTTATCGTGAGCACCCCGTTGCTATTCTTGAAGAGACTGAACGCAAGACTCGTAATAAGTCAATCAAATTCCTCAAAGTCAAGTTGTCACACCATTCCGACCATGAAGCCACCTGGGAACGCGAGGATCACCTCCGTTCTGAGTACCCGACGTTCTTTCAGTCCTAGATCTCGGGACGGGATCCTTTCGTAGTGTTGGAGTGTTGTAACACCCCGGATGTAACTTACCCAATATGTACTCCAACTCTTGCTGTTTCCGGCGCTAAGTTATTTTATTTTCTCGGGTTCGGGTATTGTCTCCGGGTGTTGTTGTCATTGTCATGCATCTCATATCATGTCATCATGTGCATTGCATTTGCATACGTGTTCGTCTCATGCATCCAAGCTTTTTCCCCGCTGTCCGTTTTGCATTCCGGCGCTCCGTTCTTCTCCGGTGGTCATTTCTACCTTTCTTTCATGTGTGGGGATTAAAAATTTCCGGATTGGACCGAGACTTGCCAAGCGGCCTTGGTTTACAACCGGTAGACCGCCTGTCAAGTTTTGTACCATTTGGACTTCGTTTGGTGCTCCAACGGTTAACCGAGGGACCGAAAAGGCCTCGTGTGTGTTGCAGCTCAACACCCCTCCAATTTGGCCCAAAACCCACCAAAACGCTCTCCATCATCTAGAGCGTTCGATCACGATTGCCTGGCCGAAAACCGCACCTCATTTGGACTCTCCTAGCTCCCTCTACGCCTATATATAGGTCTCTCCCCGAAAATCCCGGATCTTCTTCCCCGAAACCCTAGTCCCGCTCCTCTCCGCGTGGCCGGACACGTCCCCCGGCCGCCGGACACGTCCGCCCGACCCGCCGTCGCCAACCGGAGCCTGCCACATGTCGCTTCGAGCCCCACTTCGCCGCCGGCCCGCCCGAGCCCGCGGGAGGCCCCCGCGTCCCAGATCTTCTGCGCCCCGCGCCGCCTCTTCCTCTACCTCGCGCCGCCGCCCGCGCCCGAAGCGCTTCGCCGCCGAGTCGCCATCGCCGGCCGCCGCCGACACCGCGCTGCACCGCGCCGGCCTACGCGCGCCCGTGCCGCGCCGGCTGCCGCCGACCTCGCCGCACCACGGCGCCGCCCCAGCACCAAGTTCCCGGCGAGCTACCTCATTCCGGCAAGCCGGCGACCTCCTTCTCTGGCGACTCCGAGCTTCCCCGGCGATCCTTGTTCCACGCGCCCGGCCGGATCTAGATCTGAAAACATCTCCTCGGTTGACTTTCTCGCTCCTAACCCTAATTATTTTGCTTACTTTGACCTGCTATATCTCCGCATCCGTAGCTCCGTTTTCGGCGTGTAGCATATCAAAATGTTCGTTTCAAAGAGCACATCATTTAATCTCATTGAATCATTTTCCTTTCAGTTCATCTTGATGCCCGAGATGCTGTTGGAAGAGTGCTATTTGAGATAATTGTCAGATCTGCTGCTCCAAATAGCTATTTGTCATTTTTGCCATGATTATTGTGTGCATGATATGCACCTGAGCTCTACATGAGTTTTGTTATATGCTTTGCCATCTTTCCAGAGGTTCAATCCATGTATTTTTGTGATGTGTGTGGTGACTAGCACAAGCTTGCAAAGTGGTGCATTCGTTAATGCCGATTTCAGGGACTTAGCAATTCCACTAAGTCCTTGATCTATTTCTATCAATATGCCATATGTTCATGTTGTTTCCTAGTGATCCGTGCCTCTTTTGAGGATGATAAGTAAGGATGTTTTGTTAATATTGTAGTGCTCTATCTATCCTTGTCCTTGTTTGCATTTATGGAGCACCATAGCTTGAGGCAATCGAGCTCTACTTTTGCCATTTCGTGAATCTGGGCAGATTGTCTACTTGTTAGCAATTTTGCCGAGGATGTTGTAGTTGATCCATGTATGCTATGTTATTGTTCTTGCCATGTCTAGCTTGTATTATGTGTATTCTTATTGGGTGTATGATTAGATTGTCATGACATGCTCTGTAGTGAGTGCATCGAGCTCGTAAACATGCCTACTTGATATCTGTTTTGCATGCTCCAGTTTTTCACTAAGTCTGTGATCTGTTTATGTTTTTGCCATGTTCACATGCTTGCAATTGTATTTTCTGATCCCTTTTGGCTCAAGGTCACTAAGGGACTTTTGTTAAGCTCTTTGAGTAGCTCCATGCCATGCCTTGCTTTGCCATGTTAAGCTCCAGTACCATATAGTTTTCTTGCTTCAAAGTGTGCTACCTGATCTGAAATTCCAGACAAGTGTTAATTTCACAAAGTCTGAAATCTGTTTACCAATTGCTCTTTTGCCATGCTTGTTTGAACCTTTTAATGGATGAATTGGCTGAAGCTCAGTGTTCCTCTTTTGTTAAGAATCTTGAATGGGTCTCTGCCATGTATTTTGTTGCCATGTTTGGGTGCTGTAGCATGTTCGTCTTGTTTCATTTAGATGGCTACTTGCTGTATATCGCAGACCTGTGCCATATTTGTTTTGCTTGCCATTTCCAAACCGTGTCTCTGATTCCGGCGTTCTTTATATCGTTTTCAAGCGAAATCATCTCACCTTTCCAGTGGCACACTTGGATTTCCAAGTTGAAGCCAGGTTCATTCATCCCTTGTCAAATCTTGCATATGCATCACATATCGCATCCCGCATAGCATACCATGTTTGCATCATGTTGTTTGAGCTTTGCACGTGGTTGATTGTGTCCTTTTTGCTTGTTTGTCTTGTTTGGGTAGAGCCGGGAGACGAGTTCGCTAATGAGGAGCCCGTTGAGTTTGCTTTCGTGGATCCAGTCAACTCTAACAACTTTGTAGGCAAGATGATCATACCCTCGAAATCACTTCTATCTTTGCTTTTCTAGATGCTTGCTCTTTTGCTATGCCTATGCTACGATGCCTACCACTTGCTTATCATGCCTCCCAAATTGCCATGTCAAAACTCTAACCCACCATGTCCTAGCAAACCGTTGATTGGCTATGTTACTGCTTTGCTCAGCCCCTCTTATAGCGTTGCTAGTTGCAGGTGAAGATTGGAGACCGTTCCTTGTTGGAATATTGTTTACTTGTTGGGATATCATTATATTATCTTGTTATCTTAATGCATCTATATACTTGGTAAAGGGTGGAAGGTTCGGCCTCTCGCCTAGTGTTTTGTTCCACTCTTGCCACCCTAGTTTCCGTCATATCGGTGTTATTTTCCCGGATTTTGCGTTCCTTACGCGGTTGGGTGATAATGGGAACCCCTTGACAGTCCGCCTTGAATAAAACTCCTCCAGAAATGCCCAACCTTGGTTTTACCATTTGCCACCTAGCCTTTTTCCCTTGGGTTTCACGGACTCAAGGGTCATCTTTATTTTAAACCCCCGGGCCAGTGCTCCTCTGAGCGTTGGTCCAACCTAGAGCACCGTGTGGGGCCGTCCCTTGGCAACTGGGGTTACGTTGGCTCCCGTACGCTTAGCTTATTCGGTGTGCCCTGAGAACGAGATATGTGCAGCTCCTATCGGGATTTGTCGGCACAGCGGGTGGTGTTGCTGGACTTGTTTTACCATTGTCGAAGTTGTCTTGTAGAACCGGGATACCGAGTCTGATCGGAACGTCTCGGGAGAAGGTATATCCTTCATTGACCGTGAGAGCTTGTCATGGGCTAAGTTGGGACCCCCCTGCAGGGATTTGAACTTTCAAAACCGTGCCCGCGGTTATGGGCAGATGGGAATTTGTTAATGTCCGGTTGTAGATAACTTGAACCTTAACTTAATTAAAATGAATCAACTGTGTGTGTTACCGTGATGGTCTCTTCTCGGTGGAGTCCGGGAAGTGAACACGGTGTTGGAGTAATGTTTGCCGTAGGTTGTTCTCTAGTTATTCGTTCGCGCCTTGCCTTCTCTTCTCGCTCTCTTTTGCGAACAGATTAGCCACCATATATGCTAGTCGCTTGCTGTAGCTCCACATATTTACCTTGCCTTTTCCTACAAGCTTAAATAGTCTTGATCACGAGGGTGCGAGATTGCTGAGTCCCTGTGGCTCACAGATTACTTCCAAACCAGATGCAGGGCCTGATGATTCTGTTCCAGATGACGCGCTTGAGCTCAAGTGGGAGTTCGACGAGGACTCACGCCGTTACTATGTGTCCTTCCCTGATGATCAGTAGTGGTGCCTAGTTGGGGCGATCGGGACCGTGTCGCATGTTGGGTTGATCTTTTATTTTGGTACCATAGTCGGGCCATGAGTGATTGGATGATGTAATGCTATTTATGTACCTTGTTTGACGTGGCGAGTGTAAGCCAACTATGTACCTTCCCCTTTTATTTTCTATATTACATGGGATGTTGTGAAGATTGCCTTACTTGCAACATTGCTTTCAATGCGGTTATGCCTCTAAGTTGTGCTTCGACACGTAGGAGATATAGCCGCATCGAGGGCGTTACATAATGGTTTTTCTTCACTCCATTGTGTGTAGCAGTCATGTTGTGAAGAAATGAACCAAACTGATGCTTAACCCATTTATGATTTTGATCCACCTTCTGGTGAAGACTAAGGAGAAGCTCACGGCCAGTCATCACACAAGGAGAAGTGGCTTGGGGAGTAGACTTGGGTGCATTGGCAGCAGAGTCATGTGTGGCAGAGTTATCATTGGTGGAATAAGATGCAGCTTTGCGAAACTGACCATCCAATGGACGAATGCCTTCATTAACGACAGTAGGAGCCTTGCCCTTTTCATCAGTTGAAGCAAAAGCCTACTTGAGGACTTCAATCGGGGGCAGATAGCTAAGCTGATTCTGAAAATCAGCCTTGTAGTTGAGTGAAGACCTTGTCCAGAGGAATCTCATAATCCAAGGTGCATAAGGTCTCAGCTCAAACAGAGAAAGTGCAGCATTTGCCAGAGTCCTCATTAAGAAATCGTGATAGTTGATAGGAATGCTATGTATGATGTTGAATAGAAGATTCTTCATCATGCCAACTATTTCCTCATCAGATGAGTCGTGGCCTTTGATGGGACTCATTGTCCTCGTCAGAATGTGATAGACAGTCCAAGGCACATATAGTAATTCCTTCACGAGGAATTTGGTTCATGGGGCCTGACCTGGCTTCAAAGGCTTCATCAGAACTTGCATGTAGTGATTTGTAAGATCAGGTTCACTGTAGATGCAATGAGCAGCTTCAAGGGGAGGACTGAGTGGTAAAGCACGAAGCAATTCAGTAGCTGGTGCCTTGTAGTGAGTGTTTTCAGACATCCAGTCCAGCACCCATGAATTCACATCTTCAGAATCTCCTGTGATGTGCAGCGTCGCATAAAATTGAAGAATGAGTTCTTCATTCCAATCACAGATGTTAGTGCAGAAATTTAACAGTCCAGCGTCGTGAAGAACACTGAGGACTGGCACGATGCATGGCAGAGATTCCATATCCACGTGAGGAATGTGCTCATGGTAGAAGATTTTGTCTTTGTTGAACAGCACTTGGGAATAGAAATTAGCCTGGCTGGCAGTCCAGAAATGCCTTTTCCTAATGCGAGCAGAGTCATAGGGGTTGTAGTCTTTGAAGAATACGTGCTCGCCGAAGAAATCATCAGCCTTGAATTTTTGCTTCCTGGAGAATGGATCCTTTGGCTTGGGTAGAGGAGTGTCAGTGAGTTGCATCACAACCTTAGGAATCACAATATCAGGTTCTTCAGGCTGAGGAATTTCTGGTTCCTCTTCAGTGGCTATCTGCGTCTTCAGATGTTCAGCAGCAGCAGTTTGTTCAGCACTAGTGGCTGGAATTTCTTCATGTACAGATGAAGTGGGGTGAGTTTCTTCAGAGCCCATTTGAACAGTTTGTGCAGGGGACTGAGGTATTTGCTGTAAAGGTGTGAACAGTGGAGAGTTGGGATGCTGAATTTCCCAAAAGTCATCATTCATCAGTGGTGTGGTGCAGCCAATGTCCACATCTTCATCTACCATTTCTTCAATGCCAGCCTCTTCAGCTGTGAACTGAGGCATAGGCGAGGAAACAACTGGTGTTGAAGGGATTTGATCCGCTTCAATTTCTTCATCCATCTGCTCTGACGAAGCAGCAGAAGGATTTTCTTCATCAGATCCGCTAGGGATCACATATTCTTCATCAAAAGGAACAAGGTCCTTTGATGGCATGGTTGAGATCGGAACAGCATCAATGGGATCTGCGAACGAACTTGGCATAGACTTCATTTTCTTTGGAGCTGAAGAATCTGAAGTAGCTGATGCTTTCCTTTTCTTCACAGCTGCACGCTCTGTAGCCTTGGTCTTCTTCACATCTGATGCAGATGGAAGGATCGGAGTTGGTGTAGGCGCAGGAGGAGCAGAGGAATCCGGTTGATTTTCTTTAGGCACAACTGATGCAGTTGCCCTGACTTCTTCATTTTATTCAGGCGCACCACTAGTTGATGCCCTGGCAATTTCTTCAGCGGCTGGAATGCAGTCATCAGCCCTGGAACTCACATTTTGTTCAGCAGCCTGAAAGTCATCAGCGGTACTGGCATGTTCTTCAGTTGGCTAAGCAGATGCTTCAGCCTGAGGAATTTCCTGTTGCGATGGAGCTGCAACATTTGAGGTGAACTTCTCAGTCAGTTTTACAAACCTGACCTTGGTTCCTTGCCAATCAGCATAGTAGGCTTTGAAGTCATCGCTGAGGGTTTTGATTTCAGACTGGATTTTTACAAGTTCATCAGTTGTCATAGTGACAACGTTGTTCTTCAGAAATTTCTCCTTCTTATATTGCGCTTTCTTGATCTGCCTGGCCTTCTCATATTTCCATTTTTCTTCTCGGATGAAATGGGTCAGCATGTGACTTTGGCCAGGAGTCAACTTAAAATCAGGCATAGGAGTGTTTGGGTCCTTGTGCTAGAGATCAATATAGTCGAGGATCAACCTTGGATCCAAAAGCAGTGGCACATTTTTGCCTTTGGGTCTAGCAGCCCTGACTTGCCTATCTCTGATGATCTCAGCAAGTTCTTCATCATTAGCTTCGTCTTCTTCAGACGGCACTTGGAAGGCGACCTGCTTCTTCTGAGGACTAGGGCGAGGATCTCGTCCAGCAGTGGCCTTTGTCTTCGGCAGAGAGGGTCCCGTTGAAGAATTGGGTGCAGCTGAGGAACTAGCTGAAGCTCCTGAGGCAATAGAGATGCATGTAGTCCTTTGGCACGTGCCAAGATGCATAGGTGCGGAGGACTTTGTCGGAGCAGCTGAGGACTTTGGAGGAGCTGCTAAGGACTTTTGAGGAGCTGAGGATTTTGGAGGAGCAGGAGCAGCATGAGGAATTAGCCTTGAGGGCTTTGAAGATTCTGGCCGTGAGGGCATTGCTGAGGAACTTGGCCTTGAGGGCACTGAAGGTGAAGCAGTTGGCTTACGTGCAGGCTTCTTTGCCATAGATTTCTTCGGCTTGACAGAGGCCTCAGTGGCAGCAACAGTAGCAGAGTCTTCATTGAATTTCCTCACTGCTTCTTTTGCTTGTTTGGCCAACTTGGCCTGGCGTTTGGCCCATTCTTCAGGAAAGTCCTCACCACGCTTGACGCTGGTGCGATCCGCTTCTTGGCCAGGTGCCAATGGAGGTTTTGAGCATGGAGGGGTAACAGCGAATTTCTTCATGAATTTGGGAGTAACATATCTGTACTCCCTCCACTCTCTAGCCCATCTCCTCTCTATCTTCTGAATGCGCACCTTGCGCTGATTTTTATCTTCCCCAGGAGGTGTGCAGTACCCAGCATAGATGTCATCAGGGATTTCAAACGCTATGTTCACCTCTGGCTTCTTTCCTCCTTTCTGTGGCTTCTTACCGTCAACCATTTTCTTCAGTTGAGGAATTTGAACAATCGAATTCTCTGAAGAAGTACGTAATTTTTTCTTCGAGGAATGCTGCAAATGAGTTAAGTTGATGAGAACCTAGTGATTCAGCAGCGGACATGAGTACCTGTGAACAGAGTAGAGTTGCGAGGAATTTGGAGAGGTCATATGCGTTCTCAGAAGGTTTTGTAAAAAGAACAAGTTTGAGGAATTTGACCAGACGAGTCTTGAAGAATTTCACTGAGCGTTCTTAGTCTTAGGTTCCAGAGTTGTACAGATTAGAAATCCGCACAATTGAGGAATCTTGAAGAGAAATTTGCAGCTTAGAGAAATGAATCAAGAACAGATGACACGTGAGGTGTTTAGTGTGTGAAGATTTGAAGAAAAACACCTTTGAAGATTTGACATTCTCGATGCCAATGACATGCTTCTTCTTCGCAAGCGTGTGCAAATTCCTCATGCCTGCATGACCAAGTCGTCGATGCCAGAGCCAGCCTTCTGAAGCTTTTGCATGTAGGCACACGGCTGGTTGTGGTCCTATAGAGAAATCAACAATATACAGGTATCCTCTCCTAAAGCCTTCGAAGACTTTGGAATTGTCAGCTTCCATAACCATAACACAATGGTACTTGCCAAAGACAACAACCATATCAAGATCGCAAAGCATTGAGACAGACATGATGTTGTATCCTAAGGACTCGACAAGCATGACTTTGTCCATGTGTCAATCCTTTGTGATCGCAACCTTACCTAGACCCAAAACCTGACTTTTTCTTTTGTCAGCAAAGATGATATGCTTCAGATGCGACGGAGATAATGGAGCATCCATCAATAGATTCTTGTCACCAGTCATGTGATTTGTACATCCAGTATCGAGGACCCACTCAGTGGCTTTGGGTTGATCATCCTGCAGATGAATTAGTGCAGCTTACGAACTCATATACTTCATAAGAGAAGAATATGACATCAATTCATCAGATCAATTTCATCAAGCTATAGAACAGATAAAGCAGTATGAGGACATGAGAAATGAAAGTTCATTTCTTCATGGTTAGCCTGCGTCCTATCAGGCACACTCAGGTCTCCAGCAAATTTTTCAGACAATTACGTACATCTGGAGACCTGACCCTGCAGAAGAGATTAGTTCTTTTTCTTCACCACCCACATCTGAAGGGGTGGCAAAGAGTTCATCACTCTGCGAGCTCCATACGATAAAGGTGGCATAGAAGCCAGTCCATTTCGTTTCACATAAGAGGGGTTAGGATAAGCATATGAATAAGCAGAGAAATTCTTCGAGGACTTATGAACATAATGATTAGAAGAATAATGCTCATATTCATAGCCCTTAGCTTTTGTAACATCCCAAATTTCCAATTTGGAATGTTATACATTAGATCATCAATGCATATCATATTTTATTTTGCATTTTGGTTGATCCTAGAAATTCTACGCAACTCAATAACCCACGGAGAGAGTTGGGGATTTCGTTATTTTCATATTTGAGTTTTCTCAAATTTTGAGAATAGGATTATTTGATTTTAGTTATTTTATCATCAATTATTTCTATTACAAAAATATGAGAGAGGGAATAAAATGACTTTCCCAAAATAAAGAAATACTGAGGATTTAATAATAAAATCAAATAAGATTTTATTTCGGAGTTTTTCGGTGTTTTATTTGAATTTAGGAAAAATGTGCGATTTTCAAAATTGCATTTAGGTCCCAAATAAATGTTCACCTTGTGCGGCTTGATTTTAGAAGTCCGTGAAAATTTATTTCGGAATTTTCGGAGTCCGTTTAGTATTTCTTTTTATTTTTCTTCCGAGCAGAATAATTAAAAAAAATGAACCGACCCGGACTCCCGGCCCACTAGGCTTTATAAGCCGGGGGGGAGCCAGCCGAGGCCCAGCCACCCGCACCCCAAACCCTAGCCGCCCGAGCGCCGCCGCCGCCGCGCCGCACCGCCGTCGCCGGACGCCGCCGCCGCTGCCGCCGCCGAGGTTCGCCGCCGCCTCGTTTTCCATGCCAACTTTTTTAAAAAATTGGTTTTCGTCGTTTTTTTAGATTCATTTTTTTAAATAGATCGGGTTTTCCGGTTTATTTAAATAGTGAGCGTTCGTCCGTCCGTTCGTTCTAGCGAGCGTTCGTCGTTTTTCTTTTTCTCGGATTAAATCCGTGATTTTTCTGATCGCGATTCCTGATCCGATTTTCGTTTTAGTATAACTTTTCGCTCGTTTATCGGAATCAGGCGATTCAAGCGCCTAGAGTTTCGTCTCGAAACCCTCTATCCGTTTAACCAACTTAAACAAGTTTTTGATACTGTAAAATTTGCCCTAGATCCAGATTTTTAGAACGAAGTTGTTTTCTTTCGCCATTTGACTTTCGTTGCTTTGTTCGATTTGATTCTTTTTGCCAACCGGAGTTTTTAAGTTGAACCTTCTGGTTAGATCTCTTATTTGAGTTTTACCTACGCATTAGATGAGTACTTATTGTATTCTTGTTTGTTTGTCTGCGATAGAATACCCGGAGTGCACCGCCTGTTACTTCGAATATCTAGGTTTCGCGGATCATCATCAAGGCAAGTAACACTTTGATCATACCTTTTCTACTACCCAGTTTTATTGCATTAGATCAATCCTCACACATTGCATGATTAGGATCTAATTAAATTGTGGGATGGGAAGTAGATGAGGTAGTACCTATTACCTGTTTATTATCAAACCTTTGGGAGTTACTTCTACGTTTGCTTATTATGCCATGCTATGCTAGTAGACGTGGATTGGGTGAGTGATATCCATGACAGATGTGAGTTTTGTTAATTAATGGTTTATCTAAGGTGCCAACTTAAACACACATCTGGGTGGATTGAGGCACCTGGGTATTCCAGGACTTGCCCGTTTTCTTTTGGACCGCCACCCAGGCTCAAAGGGATCATAAGACTATTCATACTAGAAACTTCCGTGTGCAGCCACAAGCTATTATGGGCTCTAGCATAGTTGACTAAGTTGTGCGAACTCTTAAAGTGGTAGACTAGCAGATGTAGGGGATGTAGGTGGTATGGTCTACCCGATCGTAAGGTGCTAGCGCTTCTGAAAGACTATGTCTCGGTCATCCGTCTTCTCAAACACCATGTAGTGCGAGAAACCAAACGGAGGCGATCGAGTCTTGTGGGGAAAAGTGCGCAAACCTCTGCAGAGTGTAATAAACTAATCATGGTTAGCCGTGTCCCCGGTTATGGACATCTTGAGTATCTAGTACCTGGATTATCATGTGAATCTCAACATGTTACTCTAAATTAATTTTGTTGGGTTATGTTTAATGATGATACTTAATTGGGATTGAGAATGCTGTCAACCATTCTCAATGTTCAACAACCACCATGATAGTTAAATAAAATTTATTCCTTTGTAGTAAGGAAAAATTGGCTTTACGCAAAATTGTAACCATAGAGCTTTCCACCAGCCAAATATGCATATAGTATAGCTGTTTCATTCCATTACTCTCTATGTGTTACCTTGCCAACATATTCCATGTGCTGACCCATTTTGGGTTGCAACGTTAATGTTGTAGAGTTTTCAGACGACGATTAAGGAGTTTTAGGTCGTGGTTCTATGCTCAGTGATGCCGTTGGAGTTGATGGACTCACTTATCTTCCAAGCCTTCCGCTGTTATCATTATTAGATGGCCTTAAGCCATATTTATTGTAATAAGTTCTCTTTTGAGACACTCGATGTAATAAGTGTGTGATTGCTACTCTGCTATAAATCCTCCGAGTACTATGTGGTGTCAGCATTACTAATCCAGGGATGACACCGGAGCACAGAGATCAGACTGTTTGAGGTCTGGTCGCTACAGAGATGGTATCAAAGCACACGCTGACTGTAGGACATGGCCACTAAGCTAAAAGACCTAGATCACTATTCACTCTCTTCTCTTCTGACTTCTCATCTTTTCTACTCTTTAGGATGGTGGATGCAAGGAACAAGTTCACACAACCGGATGAAGATACACCCTTTGGACGTCACCTGAAGGAAGTCACTAGATACCTGAACATAGGAGTACCAAGCTTCACAGGAACCTACAACGCCACTTTACCTGAAGAAGAGCGCTGGATGATTCAAGTTCAAGTTCCAGGAAGGACGTTCATGCCAGTCACTGAACCCATAGAGTTTTCTTTTGATGCACCAACTTGGAGTCTAGGAAAGAGCATGGCAGCTCACATCGCCATGGGACGCATTGGAGAAGTCTACCGCAATGATCTTAAGGATACTATCTACCAGATTTGTGGGCGCCGAGATGAACACTGGGATATGATCAGCACCAGGAAGGATAGATCAATCGAAGCTTTTATCCAGGAGTTAAATCAGCACATTCGACGACAGGAGAACCAGATGTGCGCCGACATGATAGATCTGAAGAAGGCTAAGACTAGAATCAAGGAACTGGAGGAAGAACTCAAGGCTACACGTGAAGATTATGAAGAGGAAATTGAAGTATTGGTGGAGAAGAATGATGACCTGATCAAGAAGATTGGAATATTTATGGGAGTCCCTACGCCAGTAGAGGAAGACGAAGAACCCAAGGAGATTAGCCCGGAAGATTACATCATCATCGACGGCACCGATTCGGAACCAGATAGTAGCAATGATGACTATGTTGATGAAGTTAGAGCCGATATCATGGAGTCTGCAACCGAAGAATATTTCTAGTAGACCACCTCATCAGTAGTAGTAGTCCACCATGTAAATATAGTAGTCCGAGCACTTTTGCGATAGATAGATCGATTATATGCCCTTGTTTGTTTGATTGAAGTGAATTGTTTGTTTTTGCCTCATGTGCATATGGGTAGTGTTTTCTCTTTAGACCCCCTCTATTCTTATATCTCATCTTTTCTAAACCCTCAGATGCCTCCGAGACGTGACCCCGGATTTGCCTTCCCACCGGAGCTCACCCAGTTGATCCAGCAGCAGAACACATTGATGCAGTTGCTAGTCCAGAATCAGAATCAGGGGAACAACAACAACAACAACCCACCACCACCACCACCACCTGTTGACCACTTAGCCCGTTTTCTTAGGCTGAATCCGCCGGTGTTTTCCAGTAGCACCGAGCCGATAGTAGCAGATGATTGGCTCCGCAAGACCGCTAGGGAGTTGACCACATCAGGATGCACAGATGTGGAGAAGGTGAAGTTTGCCGCACATCAGCTAGAAGGACCTGCAGCATCATGGTGGGAGAATTTCACAGCCACTTTCCCAGTCGACACTGTCACATGGGACCAGTTTCAGCAAGCTTTTCGTACTGCACATGTTTCAGCAGGAGCTATGGCCATGAAGAAGCGTGAGTTTCGCAACTTACACCAAGGAGGACGGCACAGTTGGACAGTATGTGGAGGAATTTAGTAAGTTAGCACGTTATGCCCCAGATGACATCGCTACGGATGCAGCTAAGCAGGAGAAGTTTCTGGAAGGACTGAATGATGAGTTGAGCATGCAGTTGATGGTAGCAACCTTCAACAACTACCAGGAGTTGGTAGATCGTGCTCTTATGATTGAAGGGAAGCAACAGCAGATTGAGAATCGCAAGAGGAAGTATGGACAAGGAAAGTATAGTTCTAGAGCTCAACAGAAGCCATGTTTTACCCCTAGACCGGGAGGTAATTTTTCAGCATACCCATGGAGGAGGTAGCTCGCACAATCACAATGGCACCAAGAATGGTAATGGAAATGGAGGAAGCAACAGCCAGAACCGCACCAACCCATCAACCCCAGCCAAGAAGGACCTGAGCCAAGTCACTTGCTTTAAGTGTGAGAAGACCGGACATTATGCCAATGAATGTTCTGAAGGCCAAAATGGCAATGGAAGTTCTGGGAAGAAGCCGAACCCTTTCAACAGGGGACAAGTGAACCACGTTAGCGTGGAGGAGGTTGAAGCTCAGCCCGATGCAGTAATAGGTAAGTTTTTGGTTAAGTCATTTACTGCACTCGTTCTTTTCGATACTGGTGCATCGCATTCATGCATCTCAAGGGGATTTGTGGACAAGTATAACCTACCAACCCAAGCCCTTAGGTCACCCATGTTAGTAACCTCGCCCGGAGCAGAGTATGTGGCTAGCCTATGGTGTGATCGGTTACCATTAAGGATTGGTAACTATGTTTTTCTCTCAGACCTAATAGTATTAGAATCCCAAGGATTGGATGTGATATTAGGCATGGATTGGTTATCAAAGTATGAAGGGAATATTGAATGCGCTAGTAAGTCAACTTTGCTTACCACCCCAGAAGGGAGAAGGATCAAGTATGTATCCCGACATGTGCCGTAGAGGACTCAAGTAAATTGCTTAACAGGAGTTGTGCAGGAGGAAGTACCAGTGGTAAGGGATTTCCCTAATGTATTTCCAGAAGAGTTGCTAGGCATGCCACCGGATAGAGATATCGAGTTTTCGATTGAGCTATTGCCAGGCACAGGGCCAATATCAAAGAGACCATATAGGATGCCGATAGAGGATTTGGTGGAAATTAAGAAGCAGATTAAGGAGTTACTGGATAAGGGATATATTCGCCCAAGTTCTTCACCTTGGGGATCGCCAGTACTTCTAGTGGAGAAGAAGGATGGATCGTTAAGGATGGTTGTAGATTATCGGGGATTGAACGAAGTAACGATCAAGAACAAGTACCCACTACCAATGATCAACGATCTATTTGATCGATTGCAAGGAGCTAAGGTATTTTCCAAGATCGATCTGCGATCAGGGCACCACCAGTTGAAGATTCGAGAACAGGATATACCTAAGACAACTTTTACCACTAGGTATGGGCTGTACGAGTATACCGCTATGTCATTTGGTCTGACTAACGCACCTGCCTATTTTATGAACATGATGAACAAAGTGTTTATGGAGTTTTTGGATAAGTTCGTCGTAGTGTTCATTGATGATATCCTGGTTTATTCGAAGAATGAAGAGGAGCATAAGGAGCATTTGCGTTTGGTACTTGGAAAGCTCAGAGAACATCAATTATATGCCAAGTTCAGCAAGTGTGAGTTTTGGTTGAAGGAAGTAGGATTCCTCGGACACGTTATATCCGGATAAGGAATAGCAGTAGATCCCGCTAAAGTTGATACCGTGACTAAATGGGAAGCACCGACCACAGTTGGAGAGATCCGGAGTTTTCTTGGACTCGCAGGATACTACCGGAGATTTATTGAGAATTTCTCAAAGATTGCGAAGCCTATGACGGAGTTATTAAAGAAAGATACCAAGTTCATATGGACAGAGGAATGTGAGGCTAGTTTCCAGGAGTTAAAGAAATGCTTGGTTACCTCACCAGTGTTGATTTTGCCAGACCAGACCAAAGATTATGAGGTGTATTGCGACGCTTCACGTCGAGGACTTGGAGCAGTGCTTATGCAGGAAGGGAGAGTTGTTTCATATGCCTCAAGACAACTGAAGCCCCATGAGTTGAATTATGCCACGCATGATTTGGAGTTAGCAGTCGTAGTGCATGCATTGAAAACATGGAGACATTTCCTCATTGGAAATCATTGTGAGGTGTACACGGATCATAAGAGTTTGAAGTACATTTTCACACAGAAGGAGTTGAATCTCAGACAAAGGAGATGGTTGGAGCTTATCAAGGATTACGATATGAAATTGCATTATCACCCTGGAAAGGCTAATGTAGTAGCTGACGCATTAAGCCGTAAGAGCCATGTCAATACGTTAATGACGGGAGAAATACCCAAGGAGTTAGCAGAAAATCTTCGTGAACTATGTTTGGAAATAGTTCTGAGAGGCCATGTAGCAGCATTGGAGATTCAGTCAACTTTGATGGATAAAATCAGAGAAGCTCAGAAGACTGACAAGGAGATTGCCGCTATAAAGGAGAAACTGAACAAAGGAAAAGCTAAAGGATTTCGTGAGGATGAACACGATACCCTATGGTTTGAAGACCGCGTTTACGTGCCCAATGACCCGGAGATCATGAAGTTGATTTTGCAAGAGGCACACGACTCACCATATTCAATTCACCCAGGAAATACCAAGATGTATTTGAATTTGAAGGATATTTTCTGGTGGACCGGAATGAAGAAGGATATTGCGGAGTATGTAGCAGTTTGTGATGTATGTCAGAGAGTAAAGGCAGAGCATCAAAAGCCAGTAGGATTGTTACAACCATTGCCGATACCCGAATGGAAGTGGGATAAGCTAGGCATGGATTTTATCACGGGATTGCCCAGGACTCGTTCAGGCTATGACTCAATTTGGGTTGTAGTTGATCGATTGACGAAAGTAGCTCATTTCATCCCAGTAAAGACCACTTACACCAGTGCTAAGTTGGCAAAGATATACATGACCAGGATCGTATGTATGCATGGAGTTCCAAGGAGTATCGTATCAGATAGAGGAACCCACTTTACCTCAAAGTTCTGGAAGCAGTTGCACGAAACTTTGGGTACCAAGCTAGAATTCAGTACAGCTTTTCATCCACAGACAGATGGACAGGCTGAGAGAGTCAATCAGATTTTGGAGGATATGCTGAGAGCTTGTGCGCTAGATTACGGATCTAGTTGGGACGACAATTTGCCATATGCAGAGTTCTCTTACAACAACAGTTACCAAACAAGTTGAAAGATGGCCCCTTTCGAAGTTTGTACGGAAGGAGGTGCAGGACACCGTTGTCATGGGATGAAGTTGGAGACCGCCAGTTGTTTGGACCTGACTTGATTAAAGAGTTTGAACAGACGGTGAAGTTGATTCGCGATAGGCTCAAGGTAGCCCAGTCCAGACAGAAAAGTTATGCAGATTCTAAACGCAAGGAGACAGTTTACGAAGTCGGAGATAGAGCTTATCTTCGAGTATCTCCACTTCGAGGAACAAAGCGTTTTGGAGTTAAAGAGAAGTTAGCGCCACGATTTGTAGGACCATATCGAGTTTTGGAGCGTATGGGAGAAGTGGCTTACAAGTTGGAATTACCCGAAGGATTGTCAGGAGTTCATGTTGTGTTCCACATTTCTCAGTTAGAGAAATGTCACGCGGAGATGGCTGACATATCGTTGAGAGACACAGTGCCTTTGGAAATTATTCAGTTGGATAACGATTTGACCTACAAAGAGAAACCAGTGAAGATTCTCGAGTTTGCCAGTCGAGTCACCCGCAGGAAGGTTATCAAATTTTGCAAAGTTCAGTGGAGCCACCACACAGAGGATGAAGCCACCTGGGAGCGAGAGGAGGATTTGCTCAAGGACCACCCTCACCTATTTTCTAGCCAACCCGAATCTCGAGGGCGAGATTCGTCTTAAGGGGGTAGGTTTGTAACATCCCAAATTTCCAATTTGGATTGTTATACATTAGATCATCAATGCATATCATATTTTATTTTGCATTTTGGTTGATCCTAGAAATTCTACGCAACTCAATGACCCACGGAGAGAGTTGGGGATTTCGTTATTTTCATATTTCAGTTTTCTCAAATTTTGAGAATAGGATCATTTGATTTTAGTTATTTTATCATCAATTATTTCTATTACAAAAAATATGAGAGAGGGAATAAAATGACTTTCCCAAAATAAAGAAATATTGAGGATTTAATAATAAAATCAAATAAGATTTTATTTCGGAGTTTTTCAGTGCTTTATTTGAATTTAGGAAAAATGTGCGTTTTTCAAAATTGCATTTAGGTCCCAAATAAATGTTCACCTTATGCGGCTAGATTTTAGAAGCCCGTGAAAATTTATTTCAGAATTTTTGGAGTCCGTTTAGTATTTCTTTTTATTTTTCTTCGGAGCGGAATAATTTAAAAAAAAACGAACCGACCTAGGAGCCGTGTCCGACCCGGACTCCCGGCCCACTAGGCTTTATAGGCCGGGGGGAGCCAGCCGAGGCCCAGCAACCCGCGCCCCAAACCCTAGCCACCTGAGCGCCGCCGCCGCTGTCGCCGCCGAGGTTCGCCGCCGCCTCGTTTTCCGTGCCAACATTTTAGAACTTTTTTTTGGTTTTTGTCGGTTTTTTTAGATTCGGTTTTTTTAAATAGACCGGTTTTTCTGATTTATTTAAATAGTGAGCGTTCGTCCGTTCGTTCGTTCTAGCGAGCGTTCGTCGTTTTTCTTTTTCTCGGATTAAATCCGCGATTTTTCTCATCACGATTCCTGATCCGATTTTCGTTTTAGTATAACTTTTCGCTCGTTTATCGGAATCAGGTGATTCAAGCGCCTAGAGTTTCGTCTCGAAACCCTCTATCCGTTTAACCAACTTAAACAAGTTTTGGTACTGTAAAATTTGCCCTAGATCCAGATTTGTAGAACGAAGTTGTTTTCTTTCGCCATTTGACTTTCGTTGCTTTGTTCGATTTGATTCTTTTTGCCAACCGGAGTTCTTAAGTTGAACCTTCTGGTTAGATCTCTTATTTGAGTTTTACCTGTGCATTAGATGAGTACTTATTGTATGCTTGTTTGTTTGTCTGCGATAGAATACCCGGAGTGCGCCGCCTGTTACTTCGAATCTCTAGGTTTCGCGGATCATCAGCAAGGCAAGTAACACTTTGATCACACCTTTTCTACTACCCAGTTTTATTGCATTAGATCAATCCTCACACATTGCATGCTTAGGATCTAATTAAATTGTGGGATGGGAAGTAGATGAGGTAGTACCTATTACCTGTTTATTATCAAACCTTTGGGAGTTACTTCTACGTTTGCTTATTATGCCATGCTATGCTAGTAGACGTGGATTGGGTGAGTGATATCCATGACAGATGTGAGTTTTGTTAATTAATGGTTTATCTAAGGTGCCAACTTAAACACACATCTGGGTGGATTGAGGCACCTGGGTATTCCAGGACTTCCCTGTTTTCTTTTGGACCGCCACCCAGGCTCAAAGGGATAATGAGACTATTCATACTAGAAACTTCCGTGTGCAGCCACAAGCTATTATGGGCTCTAGCATAGTTGACTAAGTTGTGCGAACTCTTACAGTGGTAGACTAGCAGATGTAGAGGATGTAGGTGGTACGGTCTACCCGATCGTAAGGTGCTAGCGCTTCTAAAAGACTATGTCTCGGTCATCCGTCTTCTCAAACACCATGTAGTGCGAAAAACCAAACGGAGGCGATCGAGTCTTGTGGGGAAAAGTGCGCAAACCTCTGCAGAGTGTAATAAACTAATCATGGTTAGCCGTGTCCCCGGTTATGGACATCTTGAGTATCTAGTACCTGGATTATCATGTGAATCTCAACATGTTACTGTAAATTAATTTTGTTGGGTTATGTTTAATGATGATACTTAATTGGGATTGAGAATGCTGTCAACCATTCTCAATGTTCAACAACCACCATGATAGTTAAATAAAATTTATTCCTTTGTAGTAACGAAAAATTGGCTTTACGCAAAACTGTGACCATAGAGCTTTCCACCAGCCAAATATGCATATAGTATAGCTGTTTCATTCGATTACTCTCTATGTGTTACCTTGCCAACATATTCCATGTGCTGACCCGTTTCGGGCTGCAACGTTAATGTTGCAGACTTTTCAGATGACGATTAAGAAGTTTTAGGTCATGGTTCTATACTCAGTGATGCCGTTGGAGTTGATGGACTCACTTATCTTCCAAGCCTTCCGCTGTTATCGTTATTAGATGGCCTTAAGCCATATTTATTGTAATAAGTTCTCTTTTGAGACACTCGATGTAATAAGTGTGTGATTACTACTCTGCTATAAATCCTCCGAGTACTGTGTGGTGTTAGCATTACTGATCCAGGGATGACACCGGAGCACAGAGATCAGACTGTTTGAGGTCTGGTCGCTACAGCTTTTCCCTGCGAAACAGAGTTTTTAGCACGATGATATTCATGTGAGGACTTTGATCCTTTTGAGAAATTTGGTCCATATGAAGAATTTGATTTAGGGTTCCTATTCTTCAAAGGTGGTGTCCTGAGGACATTCTCCTGAAGACTTTCAAGGCACCTTTTGGGAACCCAGATTTTCTTTATAGGAGGACCATTCCTGCAGTTAGTGCCAACATATCTAGCAAATATTTCACCATTCTGATTTTTGAACAGTTTATAGTTGGAGTCAAATGACTCATCATCAGAACAAGGAGATTCACATGCGAAGCCAGATAAGTTAGATCGATCAACTGGAGGTCCCTTTGCAGCAACCCATGAGGTTTTGGGGTACTACTTAGGCTTCCAATATGTACCATCAGCATTGAGTTTCCTCTCAAAGGCAATACCCTCTTTCCTAGTGTTCCTGTTGAGGATCTACTTTTTAAGCACATCGTAAAGAGTCTGATGCCCTTTGAGGCTTTTGTACATGCCTGTCATGTACAATTCCTTCAGCCCTGCATCCTCAGTGATACTAGCAGTGTCCTTAGATGAGGAATTAGTGGTAGCAGAGGCATGTGAAGAATTTGTAGCATTATAAGCATTTGAACATTCAGGTGAAGAATTAGCAGATTCACGTTCAATGCATTTCAAACAAGGAGGAACAAATTCTTCCTGAGCAGCACTGATCTGTTGAGCAAGTAATGAATCACGCTCCTTCTGAAGATCTTCATAACTCACTCTTACACTACTGGAATCAGCTAATTTGCCATCTGCCAGCTCTTTGCCGTCTGCTAGCTGACGGCAAAGAAGCTCTTTGCCATCAGCTACCAAAAAGCAGACGGCAAAGATCTGGCGGACGGCAAACAAGCTCTTTGCCGTCCGCCAGATCTTTGCCGTCCGCCAGCTGACGGCAAAGAATCTTTGCCGTCAGCTGGCGGACGGCAAAGAGAGAGGTGGCCCCCACCCCCCGCCCGTTTGGGAAACACTTAACGGCCCACCTCTTTGCCGTCTGCCAGCAGACGGCAAAGAGGCAAAAGGCGGACGGCAAAGAGGGGCGGACGGCAAAGAGGCAGTACCTAACGGCCCGTATGCCCCCCGCCCCTCTCTGTTCTCTCCTCGCCCCACTTCCCACCCGGCCCATCGCCGCCGCCTCTCGCCCCCGCCGCCGCCGCCCCCCGCCCCGCCCCCGGCCCCCGGCGCCGCCGCCCCAGGCCGCCGGCCGCCCCGGCCAGCTCCTCCACCGCCCCGCCCCCCTCCTCCACCGGCCCTGCCCCAGGTGAGCCCCCTCCTTTTTTCTGTTTTTTTTCTGTTTTTTTCTTTTTAGTTTTAGTTTAGATTTAGTTTTAGGTTTAGTTTTAGTTTAGTTTTAGGTTTAGATTTAGTTTTTTCCTTTTTTCTGTTTTTTAGTTTTAGGTTTATGTTTAGTTTAGATTTAGTTTTAGTTTTAGTTTTAGTTTAGTTTTAGGAAAGAAGAAGAAGAAGAAAAAGAGGAGAGGGGGAGAAGAAGAAGAGGAAAAAGGAAAGGAAGAAGAAGAAGAGGAGGAGAGAAAAAAGAAGAAGAGGAAGAAGAAGAAAAAAAAGAGGAGAGGAGGAGAAGAAGAAAAGGAAAAAGGAAAGAAGAAGAAGAAGAAGAAGAAGAAGAAGGAAGAAAAGGAAGAATAGGAAGAAGAAGAAAAGGAAAAAAGAGGAAAAAAACCCGACCCGACACGGCACCCCCCGCCGACCGGCACCCCGACCCGGCACCCCGACACGACACCCCGACGCCCTACCGACCCCGACATCCCGACCCCGACCCCATACCCCGAACCACCCGACCCCGAGCCTGACCCGACAACCGACCCAGGTCACGGAACCCGACACGGCACCGACCCCTGACCCGCATCCCCGACCTGAGACCCCGACCCCGAGCCGGACACACGACACCCCGACACCGACACGACACCCCGACACCGACACCCTGACACCACACCCACCCTTACCCCGACACCGACACGGCACCCCGACCCCGACCCGGCACCCCGACACCGACAGGACACCCCGACCACCGACACCTCCCGAAAAGGTGTTCTTTGGCCTTCCAGAGGCCGACGGGGTCATATATTTGTGAATTATTAGTTAGGTCATATATTTTTCGATTTTGTTATGAAAAACATCATATATAATTGTGTTGATCGTGTAGTTTTAAATGTGCAGTTGTTTCATCGCTGCGAGGTTTGGTGTTCGACGACCTCGCCGTGCGTTTGACGAGCTCTGCCCCTTCGTTCGTGGGTGAGCACAAATGACAAGTCCTCCTCCCCCATTAATTATTTGATCTATTCCGATGAAACTTGATAGCTAGCTATATATGTGTCTTGAATCATCAGTATGCGTAACCAATATGTGTCTCCCGTTCGAAAGCGTCATAGTTATAAATATGCATGCATTTGCATATTTATAACCTTGATTCTTTCGAATTGTCCAACGCTATCCATGGACAGCCCGAGTATGTGTAGATTGGGTTCGTTTTTCCATATGCTTTGCTCCGGATCCGACGCATATATTTCGTCAGTGCCTCCCCTGTTGTTCTCCGGGTACACATCCTCTCTGTTTATTGCAGAGACGTGTATCAGGAGAACAGTGGGGAGGTGCTGCCAAAATTTTGCGTCGGATCCGGAGCATAGCATGGGAAAATATACCCAATCTACACATACACGGGTGGGATTAGGACCTATCATTACCTATTAGAGTGTAGGTTGCATGGACGTAATAAAATTGACAAAGTAGATCAACTTATGAATACATACATGGTGAATTACATATATAATTGTTGTGTGTCCAGTAGCTCTGAAAGTCAAGATGAGTGACCGTGCTTGGATGTATACCGGTCACACTGGCCAGAACAAATGGAGCGCTGAATGGTTCACAAAAACTAAGGGGTTTGTGCAAGCCGCATTTGCAAATGGCCAAAAGAAAACCTGGTGCCCCTGTTTCCGGTGCGGCAATTGGGAAAAGAAGACAGAGGCTGAAATGGGCAAACACCTGCAGAAGAGTGGTTTTACGCCCGATTATACGGTGTGGACATTTCATGGTGAGTCTGCCCAACGTGACCGAGCTGAGGTGGATCGTCGTCGCACCGACGAGCATGGTACCGGGATGGAAAACATGGTGCAAGGCTATGATGATGCTCGGGATTCGGACGAGGAGATGGAGGAATCTGCAAAGGCCTTCAATGAAATGTTGGAGTCTTCGAAACGTCCGCTCCACAAGCACACTGAGCTTTGTCAGTTGGATGCCA
Source organism: Triticum urartu (assembly GCF_003073215.2). NCBI lineage: Eukaryota > Viridiplantae > Streptophyta > Magnoliopsida > Poales > Poaceae > Triticum > Triticum urartu. The sequence continues at coordinate 293,869,639 of NC_053023.1, read as the reverse complement.
TCTCACAAGTAATGGCTCCGAAGGCTCAGTTCAACTTGGGCAGAGAATGCTATGACGCAATTATGACAGTATTTGGACGCTTTCTACCCAAAGGCCATGTAATGCCTGCAAACCTGTACCAGTCGGACAAAATCCTCCGTGCACTCAAGATGCCCTATGAGAAGATACATGCCTGTGAGAAAGGATGTGCCTTATTTAGGCTTGACTATGCGGACTTGAACTATTGTCCCATTTGCAAGTCTTCCAGGTATATTGTGGTAGACAACGGTATGGGTGAGAAGACACAGACCAAAATCCCCGTTAGTGTTCTTCGGTATATGCCAATCGTACCAAGACTTCAACGTCTTTTCATGGTCGAAGAGACGGCCAGACAGATGACATGGCACAAAACAGGCAAAAGAACCGAACTAGATGCAGATGGGAATCTGATGATGGTACACACATCGGATGGTGTTGCGTGGAAAAGGTTTGATGAATTACATGCTGACAAAGCGGCAGATCCGAGGCATCCTCGAGTCGGCATCAGCACTGATGGGTTCAGTGTGTTTGGTATGACGGCAGCCCAATACAGTTGTTGGCCCGTATTTGTCTTTCCACTCAATCTCCCCCCCGGACAGATTATGCAAAGAAAGAACATTTTCCTGATGTTGATAATTCCAGGACCCAACTATCCGGGCAAAAATATGAATGTGTACATGCAGCCGCTTAAGGACGAATTGCAAGAAGCCTGGGATAATGGGTTCAAGACATACGACGCCTTTAGCAAACGGAACTTCATAATGCATGTCTGGTACATGTACTCGACGCATGACTTGCCGGCGTATGCGCTATTCGTTGGCTGGTGTGTGCATGGAAGGTTCCCGTGCCCCACATGCAAGGGAGCTCTTGAGTTTCGTTGGCTTCAGGCCGGTCGCAAGTTTTCTTGCTTCGACATGCATAGACAGTTCCTGGATCCTCGCCATAAGTTCAGGAAAGACAAGAAGAACTTCATCAGGGGTAGAGTTGTCAAAAACTCTCCACCTCCTGCATTGACAGGCCAACAGACCCTGGATCAGTTAAACGCTCTCGAGCCAGATCCACAACGTCTAGGGTACTTCAAGGGGTATAATACTAAGCATGCGTGGACTCACAAAACATGCTTATGGGATCTGCCTTACTTCAAAGACCTCCTTTGCCCACACAACATCGACGTGATGCACACTGAGAAGAATATCGCCGAGGCACTTTTTGGTACATTGTTCGGCATAGATGGGAAGTCAAAGGATAATACTAAGGCTAGAGTCGATCTGGAGGCGCTATGTGATAGGCCGTTACAAAACATGAAAGAACCGAAAGGAAAGCAGAACTGGACGAAGCCAAAGGCATGGTTCAATCTTGGAAGGCCAGCTATGAGGGAAATTCTCTTGTGGGTGCAACAGCAGTTGATGTTCCCCGATGGGTATGCAGCGAATCTAAAGAGGGGAGCGAATCTTGATAAACTAAAGATATTTGGTCTCAAGAGTCATGATTGGCACATATGGATTGAGCGGGTAATGCCGGTGATGTTGCGTGGCTTCATCCCTGAGGATGAATGGCTAGTACCGGCAGAACTCAGCTATTTCTTCCGTGTTCTTTGTGCGAAAGAACTATCGCCTGGCGTGCTAGAAGAAATGGAAGAGTTGGCGCCGGAGTTGATCTGCAAGTTAGAGAAGATCTTTCCACCGGGCTTCTTTAATCCAATGCAGCATTTGATTTTGCATCTCCCGACCGAGGCAAGATTGGGGGGGCCCGTGCAAAATTGTTGGTGCTACCCAACTGAGAGGATGCAGAAGACGCTTCGAGAAAAATGTAAAAATAAACGTAGAATTGAAGCATCGATGGCTGAGGCATTCATCACAGAGGAGGCGGCAAACTTCGTAACAGCGCACTACGAAGCCAAAAATCGTCATTTGCATAATCGGAAGCCTCGGTACAATGCTGACGAGCCTAAAAAGGGTGGATCCAACCTCAGCCTATTCAAAGGGAATCTCGCACCAGCTAGTGTTTCACATCCAGTATCTTTGGATAACGAAGAATGGCGGACCATTTCGTTGTATATCTTCAACAACCTGATAGAAGTGCGGCCGTACATCGAGTAAGTTCTCGGTACATTGTTTCGCAACTTCTATTTCCTTTGAACTACTCTTATTCCTGGATATGTCATACAGTCGATACGTCACCATATTCTCGTATGGAGCGGAGATCCAAAAGGATTCCGTCGAAGAGTATGAGCTTCTCGCAAAGCAAGGAGGTGGCTATCCCGGTTTCATCTCTTGGTTCAAACAAACGGTAATTTCTATTAGACAATTTCATATCATTCGCTAATTTGTGCATGATGCAACAATCCTTTCATATTAAACTTGTAGGCTAATTCAGAGTCTATGGACGCCGAATTGAGACAAGTCGCTAATGGTTTTGACTATAAGGTCCGTTCATTTGACAAGTACGACATCAACGGGTATCGCTTTCGTACCTATGGCAAAGAGCTATCTATGGCCGACCGAAAGTCAACAAATTCTTGTGTATCTGCTATCGGCGAAGGAGGTACCGAGTATTATGGGAGAGTTGAAGCAATTTATGAACTTCTGTTCTATGGTAAAAATCCACCGAATGTCGTAGTCTTCAAATGTTATTGGTTTCAGCCGAAGGAGACTAGAAGGACTCATGAGCATGTAGGGCTAGTTGAAATCAACCAAAGCACTCATTTAGATGTTCCTGATGTCTATATTATGGCTCAACAGGCGACCCAAGTATTCTATCTACCGTGGGCCTGCCAAACTAATCCAAATCTGAAAGGTTGGGATGTCGTTTATGAAGTGCCGCCACGTGCTAGACTTTCTCCCCCAAAGGAAGAGGATTATGAACCTCACATTAACCCAGACACATATGAAGGAGAATTCTTCCAAGAGACACGTCTTTCCAAAAAGCGTTTCAAGAACCGCTATACTTCACCCCAAAACATTGAAGTTGACAGCGACAATGAATCCAACATCACCCCAGAGGAGGAACAAGAAGAGCCGGAACAAGAAGAGGTTACTGCTGCGGATGACCTGTCAATGCTTGACCGATTACGTCAAGGTGGCCTTGCACATGTTGATGCCAATGAACCCTATGAGCCCGTCATTGATTATAGTGATGATGATGATTATGCATTTATTGATGATACTGATCGAGATTATTAGTAGTGTCAGGTATTACATTTTTTTTATGTTGTACTTGATGATGATACACTTAAGTGATACACATATTATTATTCATGTCGGTCTTTTTTTATGTTGTACTAATTTCGTTTACTGTTTGTCATGGCAGGTGTTGAAAGATGGTGGGCGCTGGTCGGGAGCGTGGTCTGAGGTCTTCCATTCCAGACGCACCTCTCCGCCGAGCGTTGCTTGACAGTATGGCCACACCGCCGGGCCCTTCTTCGTCGACCGCGGTGCCCAGCAGGGGACGAGCTCGAGGTAGGAAGAGAGGAGGTGGGGCACGTGGTCGTGGGAGAGGAGGTAGGGCTACGGCGCCTTCCTCGCCGCCACCCCCGGCTGTTTCACCCGAGCACGTGACTGCTAGGGTGGACTCGTCCGAGGAGGAGGCTACACGGACTTCGGTCCACGAGCCTCCGGTCCACGGGTCTTGGGCCCACGAGCCTCGGGTTGACTGGCCTTCGGCCCACGTGACCCCGGAGGAGCACACGTCCGGATGGGGTACCTGGCCGGATCAGCCCGAGGAGCCGAGTGGCCATGCTGATGATGGTGGGGAGCCGACTGATCTTGAGGAGGAGGGGGGCACCGTCTACCAGCGTGGTGCTACACGGCTCCCGTCCGTGCCGGTGACCCGCGAGCAGAGGTGGTTGATTTTCCCTGATGGGGAGAGGTACGTAAGTGCATTTAATATTTTTGTACCTTGTGCATTCACGTTTTTTCAAATAACTAATGCGTTGGCCTTGTCATGCTGCAGGGGTTGGGACCACCATCATAGTGTCCGCGGGCCCAACTCCGTCCTTGGAGTTCTTTGCCGGCAAAACTTCCCGGGGTTTGTCACGTTGCCTGGTGAGGGTCGGCTTCCAGAGCTTGGATTGAGCTGGGAGCACTACGTGGCTGCCCCGGCCCCGCCGGATGAGATTATCGACGGTGTCGTGTGCGACACGAGGGCAGACATGGTGATCAGAAAGTTTTGGGTAATTTCTCCTTTACACATTTAAAAATCTTCAACTAGCTAGTTATTAATTGTACTAATCAATATTGTCTCATTTGATTGCAGACATTCTACAGGTGTGAGGAGGGATACGAGGAGGACGTGGCACATGTTATCGAGAACGTCTGCAAGCGCCTACTCTAGAACTTACGGCACGAGGCTCGGGTGCAGGCTGTTCGAGACTACTACGCCTTGCGTGGTATCAAGAAGACCAAGACGGCGTGCCGCGATAAGTTCCTGAGTAAGGAGCAGTACATGAAGGTAATTCTTAAGGCCTTCTCTACTTAAGTTCCTTCATTTAGTAATTCTTAGCCGTAGCGCTCAAGTTTCTATTTGCCAACTTAGGCGCCTCCGAGATGGTGTGCGGATCGGATGGATTGTTGGGAGGTGTTGGTCGATGAGTGGTGCTCTCCACAATGGCTAGCCCTCCACAACGAGGCCAAGGACAAACGTGCCCAAATGGAAGGTGTGCCACACCATCAAGGAAGCTCCAACTTATATCAGTTCGGGCGCAACTGGGTATGTGGTTTGCTTCATGATTCATGCAATTCATTCATCATGCTAGCTTGAGCCCTTTAATTACTAATTTTCATTGTTTCTCTCTTTCAGGCACGCTACAATAAGGCGGATAAGGTGCCAGAGGTGTACGACCTGTATGCCATGGCCCACACTGCCTCTTTCAAGAAAGTCAAGGCTTTCTCTCAGTCTGACCTCGATGATGCAAACAACTTCACCAACATCTCCTCCCACAACAAGCTCGTGAGATATAGAGATGAGGGGAAGGCGAGGAAAGGGGAGGACTTTAACCCGAGCCAGGGTCCCATTGATCCAGAGCTGTTGATGATATCTGGTGGCGGGAGGTCCCATGGCTCCATAGCCATTGGAGATGGACTTATCCGTTGTCCTAGCACTCTCCCGGAGATCAAGGCGCACCAGTCGAGCTCCGCTCCTGAGATAAGGCCTCGTGAACGGCCAGTGCAACTCGCCATCAAGGTTAGTGATACGTACTCAGTTATCTTTCTCCATTACATTCTGTGCGCTTCCATCAATGATTACAAATGGTCATGTGAGTGGTGTTGCAGGCTGCTATACAGAGTGAGAGAGATAGAACAGAGAAACTTCTGTCGGAGGCGGCGGAGAGGCAGCGGGAGTTGGAGGAGAGGACGACAAAGATGATGGAGGAGGAGAGGGCACGGAATGACATGCAGGCAAGGGCCATGTACGAGCTCCTTGTGGTAAGTTTCTTCTGCAGATTAGCCAAAACATTCATGTAGTGTTTGTCTCATTACTAACTAGTATGACTGAGTCATCAAAACCAAATGTGCAGTCTGTGTGCGAGAAGACAGGTCAGACCGCTCCGCCGATGCCAGTGATTGCTCCTGGGACCACGGTGAGTTTTATTGAATGGACATTACTTGCTAGTCTTAACATTTGAGTGTCATCATGCTAACAAGACATTGGAAATGATCTTTGGTGCAGCGTAACTCCAGACAAGCATCGCACGATCCTTCTCTAGCTACCGACACGAGCCACCCCGCTCCTACACCTCCTACATCTTGGTAAGTTTATCTAGTGTTTTGCTTAACACATGCATAAAGACCTAGACTTAGCTTTATTTCCTCCAATGCTTACCATAATGACCTAGACTTAGCTTCTTCACCTCCAAAATGACTTAATAAGCTTACTGACCTCCAAAACCATCCATTTTACCTAAGTTAGCTCTAAAACGATCTGTACTTAGCTTTGTTTCCTCCAAAATGACCAAAGTTAGCTCTAATATGCTTAGTTAACTAGGTTTGCTCAATACTGACATGTACTTAGCTTACTTATGTCAAAAATGGCATAATTAGCTTAGTTAGCTCATAAATGATCCATTTTACCTAAGTTAGTTCTAAAATGATCCATTTTACCTTACTTAGCTCATAAACGATCCATTTTACCTACGTTAGCTCTAAAATGACCCATTTAACCTTACTTAGCTCATAAATGATCCTTTCTACCCAAGTTAGCTCTAAAATGACCCATTTTACCTAGGTTAGCTCCAAAATGATCCATCTTACCTAGGTTACCTCTAAAATGATGCATTTTACCTAAGTTTGCTCATAAGCGATCCATTGCACCTAGGTTAGCTCATAAACGATCCATTTCACCTAAGTTAGCTCACAAATGATCAATTTCACCTAAATTAGCTCATAAATGTCATATATTCTTCTTCTTCTTCATTTTCTTCTTCTTCTTCTTCTTCTTCTAATCTTCTTCTTCTAACTTTCTTATTTCCCATTTTGCAGAATTCATTCACTTCACGGAAGCTTGCATAGATGGAGTGCTTGTTTGGATGAACTATGTTTCCTTTGTATCTATGAACTATGCATCTATGGTAGGATGACACTATTGTAATATGTATGGTTGGATGCATGTATATGTCGAACTTGCTATGTATGGTTGATGGAACTATGCATGTATGATGAAATTATATGTGTTGGATATCTCATATGTTTGCTGTGAACTTGCCATGTGAAAAATATATATGTATCATCTATTTGCTGTGAAAATGGTTGGGTATATGAAAAAACAGAGGCAATGCAGGCTCTCTGTCGTCTGCCACTGACGGCAACGGGCTCTTTGCCGTCCGCCGCGGACGGCAAAGAAGCCACGTGGCATCCAGCTGTGCTTCCTGGGAGCTGACCCATTTGGTCAGTTTGCCTACAGTGGCAGACGGCAAAGACTTTGCCGTCAGTGGCAGACGGCAAAGAACCTGCCATGTAGTGACGTGTCGATGACATCATACGGCGGACGGCAAAGACCCTAGAAATTTTGCCGTCAGCGGCGGACGGCAAAGGCCTTCCGTTAGCCACTTAACGGACTGACAGCGCAATTATTGCCGTCCGCTCTCTTTGCCGTCCGCCACGCTCTCTTTGCCGTTCGCCGCAGACGGCAAAGACTTTGCCGTCAGTAGCAGACGGCAAAGTAGCTGTTTACCGAAGCCTACTTTGCCGGAGCCTTTTGCCGTCCGCGGCTGACGGCAAAGGCCTTTGCCGTCCGCCGTGGCAGACGGCAAAGTAGCTGATTCCTGTAGTGTTAGCTTTTCAAGATCTTGCTTTCTTTGAAGAAATTCGTAAGAAAGCTTCTCATGATCAGATAAGAGAGTGTTATGATGACCTTGAAGGTTGTCAAACCTAGTCTGAAGTCTCTGAAGATTTTCAGTCAAGGCTTTAGTGCGATCCATTTCTTCACCCAACATATCATCACTTTTGTCTAGCATGTTTTGAACCTTTTCAAAAGCCCTTTGTTGTTTTACAGCAATCTTAGCAAGTTTAGAATAGCTGGGCTTGAGGTTTTCATCAGATTCATTCTCACTTGATTCAGAGGAGGTATATTTGAGTACCTTGGCATCCTTTGCCATGAAGCAATAGGTGGGAGCGTAGTCATCATTTCCTTCATCAGCCTTGTTGGTGAGGTCATTTTCTTCAGTGTTGAAGATAGACTTGCTGACGAATGTAGTAGCGAGGGCTAGGCTCGCCACACCGGATTCGGACTCCTCAGATGCCTCCTCTTCCTCATTTTCTTCAGATTCAGCCTCAGAGTCCATTTCCTTGCCAATGAATGCCCGAGCCTTCCTGGAGCTGCTCTTCTTGTGAGATGAAGACTTTGAGGATTTTGATGATGAAGATTTTGAGGATTTCTTCTTTTTCTTCGCATCATCAGAACTGTAATCCTTGTATTTCTTCTGCTTTGATTCCTTTTCCCACTGAGGACAATCTTGAATGTAATGTCCAGGTTTCTTGCATTTGTGACAAAGCCTCTTCTTGTAGTCACTGGATGAGGAATCATTGCTCCTTGAGGGTCTTCCAAAGCGACCACGTCTTGAGAACTTCTGGAATTTCTTCACGAGCAGTGCTAGCTCATGGCTTAGTTCTTCATGATCACCAAGGCTACTACCAGAGTCTTCATCTTCGGACTCAAATACTGCCTTGGCCTTCAGTGCACGTGATCTTCCATAGCTCGAACCATAGAGATCTCTCTTTTCAGCAAGCTGGAACTCATGAGTATTTAGCCTCTCGAGGATATCAGCGGGGTCAAGTGACTTGTAATCAGCACGTTCTTGTATCATCAATGCCAGAGTATCAAATGAGGAATCAAGCGATCTCAGCAATTTCTTCACCACCTCATGGTCGGTGATGTCACTGGCACCAAGTGCTTGAAACTCATTTGATATGTCAGTGAGGCGATCGAAGGTTTGTTGAACATTTTCATTGTCAAGTCATTTGAAGTGGTTGAAGAAATTGCGAAGAACATCAACTCGAGAGTCACGCTGTGTTGAGACTCCTTCATTCACCTTGGACAGCCTATCCCAGATAAGCTTAGCAGTTTCCAAAGCACTCACTCTTCCATACTGTCCTTTGCTCAGATGGCCACATATGATATTCTTCGCTTGAGAATCGAGTTGCTTGAATCTCTTCACATCAGCAGCATTCAGAGAAGGTGTGACTGAGGGAACACCATTTTCCACAACATACCAGAGATCGTTATCAATTGCCTCAAGATGCATTCGCATCTTATTCTTTCAGTAGGGGTAGTCTGTCCCATCGAAGGTAGGACACCCAGCAGAGACCTTGATCATACCTGCGGTCGACATAACTAAAACTCCAGGCGGTTAAACCAAAATCACACAGAACAAGGGAGTACCTTGCTCTGATACCAATTGAAAGTGCGTTATATCGACTCGAGGGGGGTGAATAGGCGATTTTTATGAATTCTTCACTGAGGAATTTGCAGGTGAGGAAATTCCTTAGCGAAGAACTACTAGCAGCGGAATAAGTACTCAAAAGTAAACATATCAGAACACAAGCATAGTCATCATGATGAAATGAAGACAGGCATAGAGTACAGAAAGCGTAAGCACATGATAACACAGGATGAAGACAAACCGACTGAAAAATTGAACTGAGGAAATTGAGAAAGTCTTCAGTCAAAGTCTTCAAACACAGATATGAGGAAATGAAAGAGTTGAGGAAATAGAACCAGTGAGCTTGGTGAAGACAATGATTTGGTAGACCAGTTCCAACTGTTGTCTCGGTTGTACATCTAGTTGGAGCAGCTAGGTATTTAAACCTGAGGACACACAGTCCCAGACACACAGTCCTCACCGTATTCTCCTTGAGCTAAGGTCACACAGACCTCGCCCAATCACTCGTGGTAAGTCTTCAGGTGACTTTCGAACCTTAACAAACTTGGTCACTCGGCGATCCACAATAGCTCTTGGATGCTCTAGACCTTGACGCCTAACCATCTGGAAGAAGCACATTCATCAAAGGTAACAAGCGCCAGATCCATGCAGGATCAATCTCTTCAGTGATACTCAATCACTTGGGGGTTTGTAGGTGTTTGGGTTTGGGTTTTCCTCACTTGATGATTTTCGCTCAAAGTCCTCGGAGGATGGGATGCTCTCAAATGACAAGTGTCAGTTTCTCTCAGAGCAGCCAAACAGCCAGTGGTTGTAGGGGGCGGCTATTTATAGCCTAGGGAGCAGCCCGACATGATAAGACATAAATGCCCTTCAATGATATGACCGTTAGGTGGGTAGATATTCTGGGACAGCTGGCGCATAGCACAACAACGGTCGGAATTGTGAGAATCAAATTCCTCAGGGCAATCATGTTCCTCACTATGTAGGCAATCCGCACTGGCGAATTCCTAACTCCTCAGTCAGAACAAATTGCTCATAGACCAGAAGAACTTTGTCTCTATCACTGAAGAATATGACTGAACTGTATGAGATTTCCAATGGCTTCACTCGAAGGGATTGGTAGGTGTAGGATTTTGAGTTGAGCATCACATGGAAAATTTTCCTTAGTATTTCCTCGACCCCCTTTAACGGTACGGTGTTTCCTAAGACTCAAGAAAGAGAAAATGAAACTACAAAAACAAAAGTCTTCACGCTTCATGTTCCTCAGATGAATACCAAGTCTTCAAGGTCACACCAATTTCTTCACTTTCAGAGTCTTCAGAAAGTCTTCAGAAATTCAAAGTCTTCAGTCGAAGAACTTCATTTTTAGGGGTCGACTTTCTCTGTAAATATCAAACTCCTCATACACTTATAGACCCGTGTACACTCACAAACAAATTAGTCCCTTAACCTATAAGTCTTCAATACACCAAAATCACTAAGGGGCACTAGATGCACTTACTTGGTAGCTAGGACACAATCAAAACATGAATTATACCTTGGGAGGGCTAACATGGCATATCTAAAGTAATAATCAACTATGAATAAATATTTATATAACTCAAAATATTTATAAGGGTTAAACAATAACTAAGTATATAAAGCAACCATAGCAACTAATAGCAAACATCTTTATACAAAAGAGCTAAACAAATAATATAACAAGACTAGTCGAGAAATGCAATAAGCTTGGGCTTAGTTGAACTCTGAGATAGTACTAACGTAAAACATGCTCTATTCTAAGTATAATAGAACATGCGCAAGGCAACTCATATTGATAGCAAGCATAAAGGACCTAAACAACATAAATGATCTCAATGAACAAAACAAATTAGAACATGAAAGTCAAGTATGCATAATTACTCAGAAAGAAATGTTAAGTTCTATGCTAAAAGTATAAATTGTCCATAGTAATAAAAATCCAAATGATTCCATGAAGTAAATACCCATACCAATCATGGATCACACACAAGTAAACAAAGATATGAGAAACAACTAGTCTATGATATGCTTCACAGCAAGGAACTACACTGTATTGGTTCCCAAACAAGGAGGCATTTCATTGTACATGTAACATAAAGAAACTGTGCAACAATACTTAGTATAAATAGATAAATTTCTACCATAGATAAGACATAATTATAGTCCATAAACACACGCGCAACATGGATGGAAATTAATATGTAAAACATATCTAAGATACCTTCATGCTAAAAGTAATAATAATGAAAACAAGAAGTATTATAAAAGTAGATAAATGAAGCAAAGCTTAGCATAATTCTACATAATTATAAGCATGTCAAACATCCACCAGATATGTACACATGCATAAAAGAGGACTATACACAATAAAACAAATTGTCAAGTGAAAACAACATGCAAAGCATATTTCAAATAACTAGAATCCGTAAACAAATAAATTTAACAGGTCACATGTCACACACAAAATTATGCGACAACTAGGATGCACTCCTAGGCATATCACGAACATATGACTATTAATATATTAACACAAAAGTTCACCGATGAACTCCACATGTGATAATTCACAAGATCTAGTACAAATGCATATCACACTGCTATATGATGTAGAAATTATCACACGAAACCGTACAAAACTATATTAAAATATATCATTCTGTTTGTAAAGAACAACTAGATAAAATCTATTCTAAAAACCGAGTTGCGGATCTAGCAAACTAATTTCACTAATAGATTCTATGGTCATAGGGAGCATTTGATACATTCAACATGAAGTCATCCGAGGAACAAGAAGTAGGAGAACATGCCGATGCCATCAGATGGCATCCGTTCATGCATCGGCTTGCCCAACACAGGAAATTGGCCAAGACATGATGTGAAATAGATGATGAAGGTCTCCAAGAACAAGTCTACCAAAGGAATTGGAAAAGGTTCACCAAGTTTGATGAATCAATGCGATTAACTCGAGGAACATAGTCGACGGATATACAAAATTGTTTGCATGTGGTCGACAAAACGTGTTCCATCTTCTCTAAATGGATTAAAGTCATGAAGGAGAACCTTTTGGTGCAAGGGCATGGACGGGAATGGCCTCCTTCATCGGAATTGAGGACCGACGTCCATGGAACACTTTATCTTTGGGAGGGGTTCTTGGGAGAACGGGAAAGGTAAATGGTAGGAGAACTCGCGGGATTGGCAGAAGAGATCAACGCACACAACTACTTATATTCAGTTTTGGAAACGAACTAAGATTAAGGGAGTTTTTTGAAAGATCAAGGGAGTTAGTGGAGGGGTTGTTTGTGTATATATGTTTTTGTTCTGGTCATGGGAACTTATAGAGGAAGGGGAAGGAGAAGAAGTTTCGCTGGATGAGAGAGATGGCGAGTGGAGAGAAATAGGTAGGGAGTAGGAATTAAAGTAAGGCATCAATCATGCCTACATGGTTGTTTTGTTTCTTCTCTGTAAGTTTCTCTGTATAAGATTCTCTACTTGGTATGATTAGTACGCGAGAAAGAAAGGTGCATCCATCACGTCCGTCAAATGGGATAAGGCCAAGGTGGGAGAGAACTAATAGAAGAGAGAGAAAAATATTGGGCTAGCACATTGGTTGAAGAACAAAGAAATAGAAGAGAATAGTTGGGCTACGCCCATGGAAAATAGAGAGAGAGAGAGATGATAGTCCTAGAATTCGACACATAGTTTGAGAAAGGAAAAGAAATGGATTTTCCTTTTTAGGAAAATTCAGAAAATGGATAAGCTCTAAAACAAAATAAACAAACTTAGAAATCAAAGAAAACGCAAACTCAAATATTTAAGTACGCTTAAGACAAAAATAAAACAAAACTAAACGAAAAAAACAAAAATTAAATTTTCATTAAGGTTCGCATTAGTTCACATTAAATCCTCCAATTTGTAAAAACCAATTTAAGCTTGGATTAAACAAATAGACAAAACGAAATTTTTTGGCCCTACTTTTTGGAAGAAAAAATTCTTAAACATTTCGAACATCAGGATGTTACAAATCTAGCCCCCATTAAAGAAATCTCTTGTCCCCGAGTTAGACTGACTAAAGAGAATAGATTTGTGGTAGCTTCGTCTTCGACAGAGTATTCTCAAAAACTTGTTGTGGCATGGTTGATTCTGAACTTGCTGACAAAGCGAATTTAGGGGTCTTGATTGGAGATACTTCTCTTAAATCCATTCTATCTCAACCAAGGCTTGGAAACAATCCTTTGGTGTTGTCGATGGCAATTTAATAGCTTTTCTAAGTGGTTAACATTCTTTGGTCTTTCCTTCTTTTGTAGGTCAAGCTTTTGCGCGGATAGACACTTTAATCCTCCCTTCAAGTTGAACTTTATGGTAGGTGCAATTAAGGTCTTTAAATCTTCGTCTTGTTTGCAAAAGAAGGTCTTCAAATATTTGATCTTGCCACTAATCACCATCTACTACCCCCCCCCTAAAAGAGGTTTTTCATAGGGTTCACTCTCACAATAGACCTCCAACATGCTCATATAACTTTGTTGATCTCTAGTGGCCTCCCAGGGTTTTATAGATAAGAGGGAAAAGGGATAAAGATGAGTAAAAGGATCCTACACAAGGTGGAGATAACACAAAATATAATAAAAAAGACAAACACCAAGATAGTCATGAAGCAATCTAAATAAAAACTCAAAAGCATCTATTTTGGGCAAATTGGGTATCAGTATGACTGCATAGGAAAAGTTCTAGAAGCAAAATATGCATACAATACTCACATAATTTTTTTCGTCTACGAGTGTCGGTGGGAAATGACAACTATGGGGTCACTGGGATCCCTTCTACGGTTGGCGGGTGTGGGGTTGTGCAAAGAGCGGGTCTGGCGGCCAGCACACAAATCGTTAACCCAGGTTCGGGCCGCGGAGACGCGTAAAACCCTAGTCCTGCTTTGATGTATATTTGGGTGTTCTTGTGTTCTTGAACTAGCTGCGGAGGCTCTCTAGTCCAAAAGATCTGAATCCCCCTCCAGTACACCTCGGGCCTTCTTTTATAGACAGAAGGGGTCGCCATAGTGGCACACAGGAGGTGGAAAGGTGTACAGGGGTTGAGTCTATCCCCTAGCATCGTCGGACAAACGCACTTAATGCACTGCCGACGTGCCCCTCTTGCTTTATTGGGGACAGCAAAGAAGCTCGTCCCAGCTGTCGTCGCCTAGCCTGGCTCCGACGCGCGTCCAAGCTGACGAGGCGTTGTAGCGCCACGTTGGCTGGCTACTGGGCTGGCATGGTGGTGGAGCTTTCATGAAGATCTGCATGCCACCACGCAAGTGCTTGCGGAGTTGGTGTAGAGGCCGCGCGCTGCCACGCAGATGCCTGCCCGGCTAGTCGAGCTGGCAACTGTATGGGAGCGGCGGTGGAGTCTTGGTAGACGCGGGCCTGGCTGCGGCCCCGCAGGCATCCTCGGCAAGGGTCTTGTCGAGGTCCCGGCAATGGTCTCGCTGCGGCACCGTGGTCGTCCCCGGCAAGGATCTTGCCGGGGGTCTCGTGGATTTCCTTGGCAAGGATCTCACCAAGGATCGTCGTCTTCTAGTTCCCATCTGATCTTGTGTATCTATGATCTCTACAAAGATCTGCATGCCACCACGGAGGTGCCTCTCGAGCCTTGGTTCCAATATGGTTGATGGCGTTGGAACCCCTTGGGCTCAAGGGTGGCGCGCTCTGCTGGCGTCAGGCAAGTTGCCCCGGCAAGGATCTTGCCGAGGCTGTGGAAGCCACCCTGGCAAGGGTCTTGCCGGGGGAGTCCACCTCGCCCTCTTGCTCTCTTTGCGCCTCTGGTCTTGGTGTTGCTTTGGTCATCTTGTGCTCCAGCTTCCTTCCTCTTCCCTGCTTAGTGTGGCCATGGGCGCGGCTCTGACTGCCCGTGCACAAGTAAAGGGGTGCAAAAGGAGAGCCCCTACTTTTGTACACCGACAGGAGCCCCCGGGTATGGGCCACACATAAGCGCGACGCGTTGTTGGGCTAGGCCCAGAATGGTGCGCGGGCAGGCGGGGCGGATTTTTACCGTAGTAACTTCTCCGTCCGCTGCGCTTCCCTACGACCTGCGTTGAAAGTGCAACGTGGGGGGTATGCGTGGCGTGGGGATCATGCGTGAGGTGATTTCCGCATGCATGCGTCATGTCGTGATAAAGAGGCGGCTCGCGCCTTCCCCGTAAAAAGGAGTAACCACGGGCACGCTGCTCATTTATCCCGTGTGCCTTCTCCAATCTCGGAATCGCCGTCCCTTCCTTCTTCCTCCTCAAGCCCTTGCCCTCGCTAGCCGCTGCCGCATTTTCGCTGCCCTTTCTCCTCCACCTCTCGCAGCCGCCATGCCACCCAAAACCAGTAAAGGAAAAGGAGTGGCCAAGGATGCTGGGGGGACAGAGCCACCGGAGAGCGAGTCAGCGGCGTGGCGGACGCAGCTCGCCAACTTTCCCTCGACGGTCGTTGCGGTCCACCTCCAGGACAACTTTAGGCCCCTGTGGGGTGCAAGACGGGGGGAGAGTCGACGGGGCATCCGGCCACGCGTGTCATTCCCGCTGATTGCGCCAAGTCCTCCCCGAATCGGTACCCATTCTTCGACGACTACTTTTCCTGCGGCCTCTGCCCCCCTTTCTCCGATTTCTTCACCGACGTCATGAACACCTACGGCTTCCACCTCCTGGATTTTACTCCAAATGTTGTGGCGTGCATGGCCCTTTTCTCCCATCTGTGCGAGGGCTTCGCTGGAGTACACCCCAACACGGCGCTTTTCCGCCATTACTTCTACCCTCAGATCCAGAGGGGAGACGCCATTTCCGGTTGTGTCGCCTGGATCCCAAGGGCCCTGGAGAAGGGGACATATCCAGAGGGCGCCTAGAAGGAGAGGTGGGAGGAGTGGCAGAGCCGCT
This sequence comes from Triticum urartu, assembly GCF_003073215.2. Lineage (NCBI taxonomy): Eukaryota > Viridiplantae > Streptophyta > Magnoliopsida > Poales > Poaceae > Triticum > Triticum urartu. The sequence continues at coordinate 293,853,824 of NC_053023.1, read as the reverse complement.
GGTGCTGGATTGAGGAGGAGGACCCTCAGGAGTTTTGCCAAGTTCGCTAGACGCCGCCGGTTCGCAGAGACGACTAGGGCAATGTCGATGCCCAGGATGGGAAGCTCACGGTTGCTATCACCAGAATCCACCACCTCGTTGTTGCCGGGCTCACCCTCGAGATGATTCGGGCAGATTTCATCCGCCGTCGCATCGCTCCTCTGCACAACAAGGGGAGGCCGGCCTGGCTTTTCAGCAACGCGGCTGACATCATGCGGCTCCGCCCCGGCCTGAACCACAACTTCACGGTGATGGGGCACGCCCACTTCTGCCAGTGGCTCTTTCAGCTCGACGTGAACCGCAACGGCATGACCGAGAGGATCGGCAAGTTCGTGAAGGTCGGCAAGGTCGCCAAGGGGCCCCTATTCGGGTTGCTGGCGGGGGTGTTCCCACTGAGAAACAACTCCCGCCATATTGACATAATTGCCATGATGCCGGACTGTAACACGCATGGCCTTGACCCGAATTAGGTCGAGCTGGAGGCGGACCAGGTGTGGAAGTTCTTCAACACGCTGTCGGAGAAGTATGTTCGCGAAGAGCCGCTGCTCATCTAGGACACCACCCAGGCAGACCTGGACTATATTGCCGCCAGGGCGGTGGAGGCGGCGCTTGCCAGGGAGGCCGGCAGCGTGGAGGACGAGGCTGCAACGGCCGTGGAGGAGAAGGAGCTCGCCAAGTGGGTGGAATCTACTAGGGAGGCCAGCAGCGCCGGCACCGAGGCTCCTCTCATTGAAGATGAGGTGGATGAGTCATCCGGGGAGGAGGCCGAGGCTGTCGAGCCCCCAGCCACGGGGAGAGGGCTGTCCTGCGGCGGGCCGTCTCTAGAGGGCCGGTCTAGCCTGGCAGGACCGCACAACCGCAACAACCTCCGGAGGTGTCCATGCGTCAGACGAGGGCCGCGATGGCGGGGAAGGCGGTGAAGGTTGCGGTGGTGAAGAACAAAGCGGTTGCCCCTTCTCCATCAAAGCGTCCTCGAACTCCACCTGCTTCCCCTCCTCCGGCAAGTGACGACACGGAGGTCTTCTTCGACCTCGGTTCTCTTAGCCCGAGGAGGAAAAGGAAGGCCGTAGAAGAAGAGGTGGAGGATGAGTAAGTGTCTAGTCTTTTGTCATCTCCGTCCCCTCGGACCGTGCCACTTTTCTTGACTTGTCTTCATCTTCGCAGGGATAGGGAGTCGCTGGCCCAGAGGGTGGCAAAGAGGGCCAAGGCCTCGACGGGTGGCCAGCCCCCGGCGGGCACCTCGTGTACGCCGCCGGTAGTGGTGGAGAGCAGCCCGGAGAGCAGCCTCCGGCGCAGCCCTCGGCGTGCGTTTATCACTCGCTCCTTATTGACGTGCGCTGGGGCACGATTTCTTTGCGCTGACCTTGTCGTGGTTGCAGGAGGAGAACGGCAGCAGGAGGACCCACTGAGGGCCACCCCCAACACGCCGCCCCGAGGGGCGTCACCGGCAAGGGCGCCAAGCACCGAGCCCATGCGCACGGAGGAGGAGAAGGCCCCGGGCGCCGGCGGCTCCGTTCCGGCACCGAATATCGGTGGGGAAGGGGTTACTTCGTCCTGGCTTGGCACATGTGAGTTGTTTACCTCATGTTCCCGCTCGTTTTTCTTCTTTCAAATTTTCACCTTGACTTCGCCTCATTCTCCTTCTCGGTACCCATATCCTTCCTCGGCGGACCGGGTGGACGTGGACACCGTCATCGAGGAGGTCGCCAGGGAGGCCGCGGCCGAGGCCAACGAGATCGCCGATGAGGAGGCTGCCAAGGACGTTGCTGAGGACGGCGCTGGGGGGGGGCTACCGGGGAGGCCGGCGAGGCCGCTGCCGAGGAGATCGACAAGGGGCTTGTCGAGGAGGCCAACAAGGCCGCAGCCGAGGAGGAGGTGGTCGACTACCAGCCTTCCTCCTCTGCCGCTTCTGGCTCGGGCAAGTATCTGAAGGTGGGCGACGACCTGTTCGTCCACCTCCCATGGACGGCGAGCACCAGGGTGCCCGCCGAGGGGAGGTGTTCGACGATGAGGTGCTTGCCGCCGCCAGGCTCGAGGTTGTTGACGAACCGAGCGTCGGTGGCGGCGGTTCCCGAGAAGAGTGGCTCCTCCAGAGTATGAGCGCTGGCTTCCACAAGCTTCAGGCCCTTCACCGTGCCTGCCTGGACAAGGCCAAGTCCAGGATGGCAGCGGTGGACAGGGCGGAGGCGAACCTCGAAGGGCGCGTCGCCGAGGCGCAGGCTTGGTTCCGCCAGGCCTGTGAGGAACTGAAGACCTCCCATGATCAACTGGTCGAGCGCAAGCTAGAGCTTGTCATGAAGCAGGCCGATGTCGAGAAGGCCCAGGAGGCGGCGAGTCGACAGGCCGCTGAGGAGGAGGCCGCTCGACGTCAGCACCAGGTTGAGCTGAACTCCCAGGAGCAGGACCTTGCCGCTAGCGAGGAGAAACTCGCCGCAACACTCCGCGGCAAGGACGAGGAGGTCTAGAAGCTTGTCACGCAGCGGACCCAGGAGCTGGAGCAGAGGCATGAGGAGGCCCTCAATGCTCAGGCCCAGGTCCACGCCGGCAAGGTGAACAAGCTGGAGGTGGAGTGTGATGGGCTGAAGAAGCATATCCAGGAGCTGACGGGGGAGAGGGACGCGGCCAAGGGCGCCTTGGCTGATGCGCAGGTCGCAGTCCTCGACAAGGTCGAGCTGCTCTTCACGGCCAACGAGACCATCAAGGACCTGAAGTTGAAGCTAGAGGGTCTTGAGGGGACGCTCTCCGAGGTCAGGGCCCGAGAGGAGACCCTGACCAAGAATCTAGAGGAGGACAGGCAGCTGCGGAAGAACGACGCCGCCAGCCACACGGAGTTTGTGGCGGGCGAGAAGCTCTGCGTCAGCCACCTCGCCGATGTCGCCGGCGGGATCACCACGTAGCTGGCTACCATGGGGATGTCCAACGTGAGGTACGTGCCAGAGCCGAACGTCGGTCCTAATGCCAGGTTGACTTTGTTCTTCGAGGGTGTTCTCGGGGCCCTGGAGCGGCTCCTCTCCAACGGGGCGTCCTCTCTGGCCGAAGAGGCCCGGAGTCTTTACCGGGGTGCCATGACCAAGGTCCTCACCAAGATGGCGTACTAGAACTGATGAGGACATCAATACCATTGTTACACCCATAGCCCCTGCTGCTATACATACTGGACCAATTACTAGAGCTCGCGCACGCCAATTGAATTATCAGGTACTTTCGTTTCTTGTTACGATTCTAATGTTCATGAGAATATGATGCTGCCTAAATTGGATACATTTGTTTTGCTTACAAATGAAGGGCCTAGCTTGGACAAGAAAGATGAACCTTGGAGCGAGTTCAAGCATGGAGATGATGGCATGCGCAAGGGGATCAAGAACGGAGTTACAAGTGATGATTTCAGGACTTTGAAGCCACCATAAGGAGTGCATGAAGCCTTGGACGAAATATACAAGATGCCACTTCATAAATTTCGTCCAAAGGCTATTTTAGGTGCTGCGTCACCTTATTATTTGGCCAGGCCCATGTATTTACGAAATACTTAAGTATAGGCTGTTTTTAGAGTCCGTATGTGTGGGGAAACAAGAGTTAGGGTTGGTTTCGGACCCCTCCTCCAAGGGCCACGAAATCCCCCCCTCTTCCTCCATATATACATCCCTTAGGGCATCGTTTAGACTTTGCGTTTTGTTTATATTAAAAGTTCGCCATAGCTGCAACTTCGCGTACTTCGTTTGTGTCCAGCGACCAGACCAAGACGTCACAGAACCCCACCTTGATCAATAAAGCTTTCGTCTTATATTCGCAATATCCAGATTGCAATCTCAGTTTCTTGCTTGTTCTTCGTTTGCTCGCAGGAAACAGGCCCTCGTGGTCAGCTTGATCGTGCTCCGGCGTGGTCAATAACCCCTCGGAGTTGGTTTAGCGATTGCAAAGGCGCGATGTCCTCGCACGTTCGTAGTCGGATCGTCAAAGTCAATTTCCTCTAAAACGATAGCCACCATCTCATCAAAAGACTGGACTCCTCTGCCTCTATCAAGTGGTATCAGACTTCCATGTTGCTCGGTGAGATTTTATAGTTTTTCTTAGTTTAGGTCGAGTCTGTTCTTCATACCTATAGTCCACGAAAAAGCCAAAAAATAGGGTTAGGTCATCATATCCGAACCTATCTGAGCCTTTGCATAGTCTTTTTAGAGTTTTGCTTTGTTGAATTTGTGGTTGCATCGTCGTGTCGAGTTGCTGGTCTTAGCGTCTAGTCCCTTAGAGTTTCGAGTTCTGTTCACAGGTTGTCACGCCGTCGACGCACCATCGTTATCATCATTACCATATACCACCACCCCACCATATACATCGCCGCTGCCATATACAACCACCAATCCGAGTCCACATATACCATCGGCATATACCACCACCAATCCGAGTCCAGATATACCATTGCCATATACAACCACCAATCCGAGTCCACATATACCATCGCCATATACCACCACCAATCCGAGTCCAGATATACCATCGCCATATACAACCACCAGTCCGAGTTCCACCAGATTCATCTCCGCCACCAATACTAGTCTGAGTCCAGTATTTGTTGCTTTGCTTTTGAGTTCCAGATCACGTGATACTTCGAGTCGTGACCAAGTCGGACTCCCCAACTTCTGTGCTATCCGCAGTAGAAAAATAGTTCCAAACTAAAAAATAAAACTAAGTCTGGAAAATTCTGGCTAGGCAGTTTTTAGACCATTTATAGACTTTTTCGAAAAAAATTGTTGCGGAGCAAAAAAAGAGGAAAAAAGTGCAAAAAAAGTGAAAAAAAGAAAAAAGGTCAGAGAGTGCTCCTTCCTTGTTTACGTGTCGCGCCGTGATTTAGTTCATGTTCTAGGCTCGCGTCTCTAGTATGGTCTAACCTAGGACCAGCACAGTACCGTCGTTGAGCGTTTATTCAACTTTGCATCTCTGAATTGATTATTGCTGACATTTTTGCTACCATATCATAAGCCTTCCCAGCTCCACATACATCTACATCGTGCGTTTGACACCACCTGACAATCGCTCTATCCAATCTTTGAGAGTTTTGACTACGACGGTTGCCGATCACCACCTGCTGCTGGGTAAGAACTGGTAAGAATTTGAGATTCGCTTGCCGGATTTGTGATACACCACGACCACCACCACTTCCTAGTAGTCTGTAGGATCATATTCTTGGGTGTTTCTATAGCTGCTAACCATGGCAGGATCACAAGCCAATGAGACAGATTGGGAGAACATGACGAACAAAGAGCTACATGATAAATTTCAGCAAATGATGAGTGGACAGGTGCAAGATGTGCTAAACAGATTTGAAGAGGCCATGGAGAAGATAGATGGCATGGACAAGACGTTCGAAACAAAGCTCGATAACAAGTTTAATGAATTGCTCGCGTGTCTTCCACCACCACCACCGGCTGCACCTAATGCACCTCTACAACAACAACAACAACAACAACAACAACAACAACATCAACAACATCGCCTTCCAAATCAAGTGGGACGGGCACTGCACATTCCCCTTGAGCCTGGTCAAAATTCTGGTGCCGCTGTTGATGCTTCTGTAGCTCCTGCTGCTACTGCAGAGGTGGAAGACCATTACGAGGATGAGGTTGATCAAAATCAGAACTACGTGCAACCACCAGCACCACCGCCACCAGGTCGTCCTCATGCATATCATCGCAATGGTAGGGCTGCACAACCACCTCAGGTACATGATCATGACCATCTCCCTAAACTGAAATTGAACATTCCACCATTTGAGGGTAGATATGTTCCTGATATATATCTTACTTGGGAGTTAGAAACTGAACAACGATTTACATGTTTACAATATCCTGAGGAGAGACGTGTTCCTGCTGCTGTTTGTGCTTTCACTAGCTTTGCATGTGTTTGGTGGTCTGAACATTGTAGATTATATCCTATTCCAGCTACATGGGCTGCTTTGAAAACTGCTATGCGTACTTGTTGGGTTCCACCATATTATCAACGTGAATTACTTCAAAAATTGCAACGTTTAAGACAAGGAAAAAAATTATGTAGAAGAATATTATCAGGAATTGCAAACTGGCATGATTAGATGTGGTATTGTTGAGGAGAATGAAGCTATGATTGCACATTTTATGGGTGGATTAAATCGAGAGATTCAGACCATTCTAGAGTAGTATACTAATATCACTCGTTTATTCCATCTTGCTTGTAAAGCTGAACGTGAAGTGCAGGATCGACAGGCATTGGCGCGAACTAACTTTTCTGCAGGTCGATCTTCATCATGGACACCACATGCATCCTCTATTTCCACTGCACCAGCACCTCCATCAGGTGCCACCTCCAACCGTGATACAAGAAAGCAAGCACAACCACCACTATCTGCCAAGAGCACACCTGCTGGGCCTGCACAGAGTTCTTCTTCTTCCATGGCATCAACAGGGCACACAAGTGATATTATTTGTCGTCGTTGTAAGGGAAGAGGACATTTTGCGAGAGAATGCAAATCTCAACGTGTGATGATTGTTACTGAGGATGGTGGGTATGAGTCCGCTAGTGACTATGATGATGAGACTTTGGCTCTTATTACACATGAAGATCACGGTGGAGACGATTCTGATCATGAGACGCAATACATGGCTACTGAACATGCTGATAGGTATGAATGTTTAGTTGCGTTTTGAGTGTGCAGGTTATACAAGCTGAGCAAAATCAGAGCCATAATTTGTTCCATACAAAGGGAGTTGTGAAGGAACGTTTTGTTCGCGTCATCATAGATGGAGGGAGCTGCAATAACTTGGCTAGCATGGAGATGGTGGAGAAGCTATCTCTCACCACAAGACCACATCCACATCCTTACTACATCCAATGGTTCAATAACAGAGGCGAGGTTAAGGTAACACGTACTGTTCGTGTGCATTTTGTATCTCTACATATGCTGATTATGTTGATTGTGATGTGGTACCTATGCAAGCATGTTTCTTATTACTTGGTAGACCATGGCAATTTGATAAAAATTATGTACACCATGGTAGAAACAATCAATATACTCTTGTTCATAAGGATAAAAATATTACTTTGCTTCCTATGACTCCTGATTCCATTTTGAAAGATGATATTAATAGAGCTAATAAAGCAAAATAGGAGAAAAATAGGAGTGAAAATCAGATTGTGGCAAAAGAATTTGAGCAACAAATGAAGCCTAATAATAAACCATCTAGTGTTGTTTCTGAAATTAAATTGAAAAGTGCATGTTTACTTGCCACCAAATCTGATATTGATGATCTAGATTTTAGCAAATCTGTTTGCTATGCTTTTGTGTGCAAAGAGGCATTATTTTCAGTCGAGGACGTGCCTTCCTCTTTGCCTCTTGCTGTCACTTACATTTTGCAGGAGTTTGCTGTTGTCTTTCCACAAGACGTGCCACCGTGATTACCACCTATTAGAGGAATTGAGCATCAAATTGACTTAATTCCTGGTGCATCATTACCCAACTGTGCACCATACCGTACCAATCCAGAGGAGACAAAGGAGATTATGCGTCAAGTACAAGAACTGCTCGACAAAGGTTATATACGCGAATCCCTTAGTCCTTGTGTTGTTCCTATCATTTTAGTGCCAAAAAAGGATGGTACGTCACGTATGTGTGTTGATTGCAGAGGCATTAATAATATTACTATTCGTTATCGTCATCCTATTCCTAGGCTAGATGATATGCTTGATGAGTTGACTGGCTCTACAATATTCTCCAAAGTTGATTTGCGTAGTGGATACCATCAAATTCGTATGAAATTGGGAGATGAATGGAGAACAACATTTAAAACTAAGTTTGGATTATATGAGTGGTTAGTCATGCCTTTTGGGTTAACTAATGCACCTAGTACTTTCATGAGATTAATGAACGAAGTTTTACATGTTTTCATTGGATGATTTGTGGTAGTTTACTTTGATGACATATTGATTTATAGCAAATCTTTGGAGGAACATTTGGAACATTTACGTGCTGTTTTTATTGCTCTACATGATGCACGTTTGTTTGGTAACCTTGGAAAGTGCACCTTTTGCACCGACCGAGTATCTTTTCTTGGCTATGTTGTTACTCCACAGGGAATTGAAGTTGATAAAGCCAAGATTGAAGCTATTGAGAGTTGGCCGCAGTCCAAAATGGTCACACAAGTGAGGAGTTTCCTTGGCCTCGCTGGATTCTATAGGCGTTTTGTGAGAGATTTCAGCACCATTCGTGCACCTCTCAACGAGCTTACAAAGAAGGATGTGCCTTTTGTTTGGGGTACAACACAGGAAGAAGCCTTCACAGTATTGAAAGATAAGTTGACACATGCTCCTTTACTCCAACTTCCTGATTTTAATTAAGACTTTTGAGCTTGAATGTGATGCTAGTGGAATTGGATTAGGAGGTGTGTTGTTACAAGATGGCAAACCTGTTGCATACTTTTCTGAAAATTGAGTGGGCCTAGTCTGAACTATTCTACTTATGATAAAGAATTATATGCTCTTGTTCGGACCTTAGAAACATGGCAACGTTATTTATGGCCCAAGGAATTTGTTATACACTCTGATCATGAATCTTTGAAACACATTAAAAGTCAAGCAAAACTAAACCATAGACATGCTAAATGGGTTGAATTCATTGAGACTTTCCCTTATGTCATTAAACATAAGAAGGGTAAAGAAAATGTTATTGCTGATGCATTGTCTCGTCGTTATACTATGCTTTCACAACTTGACTTTAAAATATTTGGTTTGGAGACCATCAAAGATCAATATGTGCATGATGCTGAATTTAAAGATGTATTGCAGAATTGCAAGGAAGGGAGAACTTGGAACAAGTTCGTTCTTAACGATGGATTTGTGTTTCATGCTAACAAGCTATGCATTCCAGCTAGCTCCGTTCGTCTTTTGTTGTTGCAGGAGGCGCATGGAGGAGGATTAATGGGACACTTTGGCGTCAAGAAGACGGAGGATATACTTGCTACACATTTCTTTTGGCCAAAGATGAGACAGGATGTTGAGCATTTTGTTGCTCGCTGCACTACATGTCAAAAAGCTAAGTCACGACTCAATCCTCATGGTTTATATATGCCTTTGCATGTACCTAGTATTCCTTGGGAGGATATATCTATGTACTTTGTTTTAGGTTTACCTCGAACAAAGAAGGGGAGGGATAGCATATTTGTTGTCGTGGATAGGTTCTCAAAAATGGCACACTTTATACCATGTCATAAAAGCGATGATGCTGTTAATGTTGCTGATTTGTTCTTTTGTGAAATTATTCGCTTGCATGGTGTGCCAAATACTATTGTTTCAGATCGTGATACTAAATTTCTTAGCCACTTTTGGAGATGTTTATGGGCTAAGTTGGGGATTAAACTGCTTTTTAGTACTACTTGTCACCCCCAAACTGATGGACAAACTGAAGTAGTCAATAGAACATTGTCTACTATGCTTAGGGTTGTTTTGAAGAATAATAAGAAAATGTGGGAAGAATGCTTGCCTCATATTGAATTTTCTTATAATCATTCATTGCATTCTACTACTAAGATGTGCCCTTTTGAAATTGTGTATGGTTTCCTACCTCGTGCACCTATTGATTTGTTGCCTCTTCCATCTTCGGAGAAGGTTCATTTTGATGCTAAATAATGTGTTGAATTGATTTTAAAAATGCATGAGTTAACTAAGGAAAACATTGAGCGTATGAATGCTAAATATAAACTTGCTGGAGATAAGGGTAGAAAACATGTTCTGTTTGCACCTGGAGATCTTGTTTGGTTACATTTGCATAAGGATAGATTTCCTAATTTGTGCAAATCAAAGATAATGCCACGTGCTTATGGTCCTTTTAAGGTGTTAGAGAAAATAAATGATAATGCATATAAACTTGGGCTGCCTGTAGATTTTGGGGTTAGTCCCACTTTTAACATTGCAGATTTGAAGCCTTATTTGGGTGAGGACGATGAACTTTCGTCGAGGACGACTTCATTTCAAGAAGGGGAGGATGATGAGGAAATCAATACCATTGTTACACCCATAGCCCCTGCTGCTATACATACTGGACCAATTACTAGAGCTCGCGCACGCCAATTGAATTATCAGGTACTTTCGTTTCTTGGTAACGATTCTAATGTTCATGAGAATATGATGCTGCCTAAATTGGATAAATTGGATACATTTGTTTTGCTTACAAATGAAGGGCCTAGTTTGGACAAGAAAGATGAACCTTGGAGCGAGTTCAAGCATGGAGATGATGGCATGTGCAAGGGGATCAAGAACGGAGTTACAAGTGATGATTTCAGGACTTTGGAGCCACCATAAGGAGTGCATGAAGCCTTGAACGAAATATACAAGATGCCACTTCATAAATTTCGTCCAGAGGCTATTTTAGGTGTTGCGTCACCTTATTATTGGGCCAGGCCCATGTATTTTCGAAATACTTAAGTATAGGCTGTTTTTAGAGTCCGTATGTGTGGGGAAACAAGAGTTAGGGTTGGTTTCGGACCCCTCCTCCAAGGGCCACGAAATCCCCCCTCTTCCTCCATATATACAGCCCTTAGGGCGTCATTTAGGCTTTGGGTTTTGTTTAGATTAAAAGTCCGCCATAGCTGCAACTTCGCGTACTTCGTTTGTGTCCGGCGACCAAACCAAGACGTCACAGAACCCCACCTTGATCAATAAAGCTTTCATCTTATATTCGCAATATCCAGATTGCAATCTCAGTTTCTTGCTTAGTGGCCATTAAATCATCATTGAGCGTTCGTGGCCATATACCCCCGCACTAGGTCAGTTTCATCTCAGTTTCATCTTATATTCGCAATAGGTCATTAAATTTCGGTACAAAATCATCATTGATGCAGGCTTAGTGGCCATATACCCCCGCACTAGGGGCTCCGTACATATACAATAAGAGACAATAAAGCTCAGTTCTACATATTTTCCTTTATACTTTGCTTATTTCAAACTTTTGTTCGGCACGACCCATTTTCAGCTCAGTTACTCTCTTTCGCAGATGAACGTCGTGCGGTGCCCGTCCAGGATACGGCACAACGAAGACACAGGCGCAGACGTGCGGTAGGGACCCGTCCTAAGGATTCTTTTTAGATTAAGACCCTGCGTAAACCTTTTTTACTGTCTCTTGTTGCTACATATCCCCTGGTTTTCTCTGATATAACCAAGGAGGAGGCTGGCGTCTTGGCATGTGGCCACGTCAGAATTTTTGCGTGTACCTGGACACTAGGGGCTTTTTAATAAAGAGTGTTGTTTTGCCCGCACTCATAAAGACCGAACACCTTAGGCAGTGTTCGGCGTCGCGGGTTTTGGCATTATATGCATCAGCTCCGAATCATGTCTTTGGTCAAATGTTGGGTTGCCCGGCTCCTGAGTTTGGCTTCCTTACGTTCCGCTCTATCGGCTAAGGTAGCACCAGGAGAACTACTGCGATTGTGCCCCGGTTAGGCCGGGCGAGCGCCTCAGTAGAGAAAGCCGAAAACTGACTGTCATGATGTGGCGTGAGACTGGTCAGCCACCCGATGACCTATCGGAATCTATAGGATTCCCCCGTTTTAACAAAGGGCCGTTTCCCGGCCAGGCACATACGCGCCCCGAACTCGGGCGAGCGCAGTCGCCACCAAGGGGCTACCTAAATAGTCCCACTATCAAGCTCCTATGGCTAAGTGAGTGTTAAAGCATTATAGTCCGGTTGCCTGGCCCGCTGCGCTATCACCTCCTTTGTAGGACCAAGATGTTGGGTTAAGTGTGAAAATGTGTCTTCTGCGAGCACCCCCGCACTATGTGCGTGGGGGCTGAAGCCAACGACTGCCATCTTTCAGATTATATATATATATACCTTAAAACGGCCGCACAGGAGGTGTTCCCAATACTTGAAGGCACAGTATAAAAGGCCACTACAATTTATCAAAGTATTGCTTTATAATTACATATGCTATCATAACATAGCATCCTTCGAGCACTACGTCTCTATTACACGAGCGCCTTCAAGGACTTCCTGAAAATAGTGCTCGGAGGGTACTCGGCTTTTGTTCAAATCTCGGGACGCAACAACGGTGGTCTCCATCTCTGCCCAGTATGTCTTGACACGGGCAAGAGCCATCCGTGCGCGCTCTATGCATGCTGACCTCTTCATCGCATTGATACGCGGCACCGCATCAAGGAATTGCTACACCAAGCTAAAACAACTCTTCGGCTCCGATCTCCCAGGCCACAGATGACCCATGATGTACTTCATGGCGAGTCCGGACAATCTATTCAGTTC